>NC_056741.1:882620219-882682719 GCF_019279795.1 Protopterus annectens
AATTTATTGTTTGAGATGTCCATGTAATAAATATTACATTGGAGAAAGCAAAAGAAGTTTAGCAACTAGGGTAAAAAAGCACATCTGTGACATTAAAAAGGGCAGTCAATTTAGCCCAGTTGCATTGCATTTTCTTGAAAAACATGGGGGAGATTTTGGTGGATTGCAAGTATCTATTTTAGAATGTATTGAAAAAGAAAAAATCTAGTACAATAGATGTTAAAAAAAAGCTAAGGGAAAAAGAATCTTTATTTATTTTATATAATACTTTGAGTCCAGCAGGACTTAACCAAGAGTGTAACTGGAGATGTTTTTTATGAACTTGTTTTTTTAAAACAATACTGCTTTAAATATTTTATAAATTAAGTAATTAAGGTTAATTGATTATCATGCTTGTAAAGGTATTTAATGAAATGGTTCTGGAACAAGTTATACTCTGTTAAAGGCTTGTATAAGCCGAGGCACTAGAGCAGTGATTTGAAGATTTCTATTTTAATAAACGGTGAAGATTTCCTGGTCGCTTTTTCTTTTGTGGTTTTATAATATATAATTATATACTTATATGTATATATAGATGTACATATACAATTATACACAACTGCTTACAGCTTTAAGGTTGTACATTTGCTTATTGCCCCACATTTTAAACAACCTGCCAGAGAAAAATATTAGGTTATTTCTGTACTAACACCGTTTCTTTTAAGTAAGCAAATCTAAGCAAATCATGTAATAGTTCTCTGTGGTCTTTTGGGCAATTGTCTCTCTTAAAATGTTTTTAGCTGGCTTGGTCTTCTGGGCAATTGTCTGTCCTAAAATGTTTTTAGCTGGCTTAGCATCTCTTGACAGAGTGTCAAATTTTGTCTTGCATGATAATTCAAAGTAAGCAAAGATATCAGAATGGGGATATATAAAGGAATAGTTTTATACCATAGTGTGCCTCATTACTCACTGTTGTAATGGGCCCCCTAAAGTCTTGTACAAAATATAGTTCAGAATTGTACAAAAGTAAATGCTTTGCACCTATGCCTTACTAAAGCAGTCTATCCCTACTGAAGTAATTTGTTAGGCCTACCTGCTCGGGTCACAGCATCTCTTCAATTTTATTTCTTTTCAAAGTCTCCTGTCTGATACATTTCATCATGCATCTTCCTTGACTCACTTGCAGATGCAGTTTTGTTTTAAAGCTCATCTAAACTTCATGCTGGCTACTATTGCCCCTGTAGCTGAATGCATGAGTTGTCTGTGCTTATCTCAGCATGCCACTTAACTACTGCCTTCATGGTATACTTTTCATATTTATAACTAGGGTTACAGATTCATTTTCATATATATTATTAGGTGCATAAAATGTTTCTGTCCAAAGGACCATCAAGCTTATTAGCCATGGCACACCTACTGGTATTGAGGATATATTAGTTACCCCTGATAAAATTATTTCCACATACCCCAAGCATGAATTTATAGATGTTCATCGTGTTACCGTGCTGCAGTCATCACACTTGGGTTATCCTGTCGTCAGGCAGTCCCGCAGTCGGACGGATTTCCAAAGTCTTGGTCCGACGTCGGTTGCTGTCGCCTCATCCCTGATGTCAGTGCGCCAGGGGGTACATATAATGCAACCGACGCCATTTTCTCCATTCTTTCTTGCCGCGCGATGCCCAAAGCAGAAGCAGTTCGCAAGTGCCAATCGGCCGACTCCTGAAATTTTCGAATTCGAATTTCAGACTGAAGTCTTCTATAAAGCTAAGTACCCCGTTGGGGAAACTTTTCTTGCCTCAGACCGATGTCAGAAAAAGTTAACAATTGTATTTCTTGTGGGAAGCAAATACCTCATAAGGATTTTCATTCTTATTGCATACCTTGCCTAGGCCCTGATCACGACGTCACTTCTTATCGTTTTTGTGCTAGATTTAATAAACGTACTATTAAAAGATGATTTGATTTTGCACGACACTTTTTTGTTAGAAAATTTAACTATAACATGCCGTCGGAGCTACCGACTACCGGCGTGCACAAAAAGTGCAGAAACAAGGACCGACAGCCCAGACCTAAGCCCGATTCCGAGGCCTCGGTTGATCCGGTCTCCGGTTCTCCAGTTATCAGTAAGGCTCTGACGCAGCCTCTGACTACCACAGTTCTGGAACCCGAGACCGCTACAGATATTTTGATGGAATGTACTGGGCCGACGCAGCCTTTTACTTCAGGCCCTTCCAACGATTTACCTTCCAAGGACGTCGGTACTTCTGAAATGCCATCGGTTTCTGAAGGCATTTTCAGACCGACTACTCTTACAGTCAAGACGTTTTCCAAGTTGAAGACTCCTTCTAAATCGAAAAAGGCTTCACTTCAGTCTCCTGTTCAAGGCCCTATGCCTAAGAAACAGATGCTCAAAATGGCTGAAAATTTGATTTCTCTTTTCAGGGGTTCACAGCCTCCTCCTTACAAAAGGCCTAGACAAGAGGAAGATTCTGCTTCCTCTGAACAACTATCGATTTCCTCGGATTCCTCTGAGGACCAAGAATATTCCTTCTCTCCTTATGAAGATTCTGATGCTGAGGACTCTATTCCCTCAGCTTCCCCTCCAGAAGATTACTCTTTTGGGGAAACTTTACACACTATGAGGGAACATTTTCACTGGGAAGGTCAGGATTACTATGACTCCAAGAAAAGGCTCATTTTACTCCCCCAACACAGACCTCTAGCCATCCCCCCTGTTTTGGACATTGTGGATGATGTCTATTTAGAATCCAGTTTCAACCCTGACTCTCTATCTCCTGCCAAGCCTGACAGATACTACAGAGTACCTGATTCCCACAAATTCCTTTACAAAAGCCCAGTAGCTGACCCAGAGACTATCTCCCAGGGTCCCAAGGGGGCTAAGAATTCCATGGCTAAAAATCCAGTACCTTCTGAAAGGGATTCAAGAGCACTAGACAGATGGGGGATAAAGGTTTACACCTCAGCCACTTTAGCTATGAGAGCATTAAACTGTCAATTTCATATGCTTAAGTATCAGTAATTTCTGATCTCTCAGTTAAAACAAAAGATAACCACCCTACCTCAACAATCTAAATTGAAAGAAATACAGGATTTGTTGCATGCCACCGAGCAAGTGGGCAAACATACCTTACAATGTGGGTTTGATTCTTTAGAGGCCTCCTGCAGAGCAGCTGTCACTGGATCAGTTATACATAGGCATGCCTGGTTAAAGGAACAAAGTCTGCCTGATCATGTTAAAGCAAAACTACTAGATGCTCCCTTACAGCAGGATGTTCTTTTTGGTGTTAAAGCAGAAGAAGTTTTAAAGAAAATGGAAGATAAGGCGAAATCAATGCAGACAGTCAAAGATTTCTTACAAGTACAACCCCCTCGCTTCAGCAGAAACTGGCCAACAAAAAATTGGTCCTTTCCAGCCACTGACAGGCCTCAGTGGGTTAAATACAGGCGCCCAAGGGGCAGAGGACAACCACAAGCTCAGTATAAGCCTCGCCAATGGGGCACTCCCACCCAGAAGGGAGGAGAAGACAGGTCTCAACCCACCAGAAGACAAACTCAATGACTTGCACTTCAGCTGGCCAAACAAAGCTCTTTAGTCAGCCCCTTTGGGGGGAAAACTAGCACTATTTGCAGACAACTGGCACATGGTCACAAAGGCCAAATGGGTCCTAGACATAATTTTACGAGGATACAGATTCCACTTTCACACCTTGCCAATAAAAAGAGGAATGCCAAACCTGCCACAAAATCAAAGGGCAGAGGCTCAAAAACAAATTACAGCTCTCATGGCAATGAGAGCCATTCAAAGGGTACCAACTCAAGAGCAAGGCCAAGGATTTTACTCAAGACTCTTCCTAGTACCCAGAAAAGAAAACGCTTGGAGACCAATTCTGGACCTTTCAATTCTAAACATTTACTTATAAGTTCCCAAATTCAAGATGCTAACACTACAGCAGCTACTTCCCATGTTGGGCAAGGAAGCATGGCTGGTAACGTTGGACCTCAAGGAGGCATATCTGCATGTCCCTATCAGACAAAGTTGCAGAAGATACCTCCGTTTCATTGCAGGTTCAACCCATTATCAATTCTCTGCACTGCCCTTTGGCTTATCTACTGTGCTCAGAGTATTTACAAAATGCCTGGCACCAGAAATTGCATACTGCAGACAGAGGAATTCAAATATATCCATATCTGGACGACTGCCTCATCCAAGCAGAAAGAAAAGACACTCTCTTACAACATCTGGCTTTTGTGAAGCATCTATTAAATTGTCTGGGGTACACAGTAAACGAAAAGAAGTCAAAACTAGTACCCTCACAAAAAATGGCATTCCTGGGTGCCAGCTTGGACACAACGGCCCAGAAGGCTTTTCTTACACCAGACAAGCAATCACAACTGACTCAATATTTCAAGACAATGGCAAGAAAGACCCAATTAACTGCAAGAAAAATTCTGCAGGCTTTGGGCTTCATGGCATCTTGCATTCTGATAATACCATTTGCAAAACTGCATATGAGGAAATTACAGTGCTACCTAAAAAGCATATGGTCTCAACACAGCCACAGCTTGGACACAGTGATATCTCTCATTCCCTGCCTTCAAAAGGAATTTCTATGGTGGGCACAGGCATGTCACCTCAACAAGGGTCAGCCTTTCACCTTACCCCCACCCAGGCAAACTATTACAACAGATGCTTCAGACTATGCCTGGGGGGCACACATGGCAGGGCAATGTATTCAAGGCCTATGAACTGCAGAACAAAGAAAACTGCACATAAACCAAAAAGAGATGCTAGCTGTACAGAAAGCTCTGACAGCCTTCAAGGAGCTACTACAGCCAGGACAACTTGCAATAAAGATGGACAACACCACAGTAATGTGGTACATAAACAAACAAGGGGGCACACATTCCTACCCTCTTTGCAGGCATGCAATAATCTTATGGAACACAGCTCTGGCTTACCAAGTCCAGTTACAAGCTCAATTCCTGCCAGGACAGAAAAACACATTGGCAGACGACCTAAGCAGAAATATCAAAGATCCCCACAAGTGGAAGCTAGACCCACAAATATTTACAATGATAACTCAAAGATGGGGTCTGCCAAATATAGACCTGTTTGCCAGTCCTCAAAACTACCAACTGACAAAATTTTGTACAAGGACATTCCACCATCAAGCTTGCAAAGTGGACGCTCTCTCCTTCAGTTGGAAAAACCTGACAGCATATGCCTTTCCTCCATTACCTCTTCTCACAAAGGTTCTTTTGAAGGTCAAAAAGGAGAAACCTCGACTGATTCTCATAGCCCCAGACTGGCCACGCCAGCACTGGTACCCGCTATTGAGAAATATGATCCACAGCCCACCATGGATATTGCCTCAAATACCTCATTTGCTCACGCAGCAAGACCAGCAGATTCTACACAGCCAGATCAAAACCTTAAACCTGGCTGCATGGCAAATCAATTAAGCATCCCACCAGCCCCTCTTTCACAAGCAGTACTGGATGTTATTCTAGAGGCCAGGAGGCCAAGCACCAGGAAGGCTTACTCGGACAAATGGAAAAGGTTTTGTGCTTGGAACCAAGCTAAAGGCCAAGACACAACTCAGCCTCATATGCCTCACATTCTGCAGTATTTAGCTGAGATGTTGCATAAAGGACTTTCCTTCTCCTCAATTAAAATCCATTCTTCAGCTATTTCAGCTCACTACGACACGAATCCACCCTTATTTTCAAATCCTCTTCTAAGGCAGTTCCTCAGAGGGGCAAAAAACATTAGACCACCTAGAAGAGCCCCTACACCAACATGGGACCTCAACTTTGTTCTGGAAAAACTAACGGTACCTCCCTTTGAATCAGCTTTTTCTGCAGACCTTCAGTTTATATCTTGGAAGACTGCCCTGCTCCTGGCAATAACTTCTGCTAGGAGAGTCTCAGAATTACAGGCAGTTATGGCAGTGGAACCTTTCCTCATTTTTCATCAAGACAGAGTTTCTCTATGAACTAACCCTTCCTTCATGCTTGAGGTGGTTTCCAGTGTAGCTTTAAATCAAACCATCCACCTACCCACTTTCTTCCCCAATCCACAGAACAAAGGTCAGAGACTCTTGCATTCCTTGGACATTCACAGGCAGCTTCGTTACTACTTGGATAAAACTAAGGCTTTCAAGGAAAAACTGACCAGCTCTTTGTTTCCTATGCTACAGCTTCTCAAGGGAGGGCCATATCCAAGCAAACCATTTCTAAATGGATAGGCCATTGCATACGATTCTGCTATACCCATCATGGGAAACCAGTTCCTCCTACCATTAGATCTCACTCTACCAGGGCAACAGCTACCTCTACAGCCTTTCTCAGGGGGGTTCCTACCAAGGAAATTTTAGAAGCTGCAACTTGGGAGTTCTGTACACACCTTCACCAAACACTATCACTTACCTCTTTATTCTAAGTCCAGGGCTGGCTTCGCCACTGCAGTTCTGCAGGGCCTCATTGCCTCCACTAATCCTCTATGTGGAGGTATAACTCCACCCTACCTTAGCTTTGGGACTCAACCCAAGTGTGATGACTGCAGCAGGGTAACATGATGAACATAGTACAGTTTTGTACCTACCATAAATGTAGATGTTCGAGTGTTCACCCTGCTGCAGTCCAGGTTACCCTCCCTCCAACCCCTCTGATCTACTGGCTAAATCTTTGCTATGCCTTTCTGATGTATTTGCTTATAGCTGAAGGGATGTTGTGTTTGTACAGTGTTCACACCTTTTGGTACTAATTTGGATCACATTTTTGGGGGCACCTGACATCTGGGGCAAGAAAAACTGAAGAAAATGGCGTTGGTTGCAATATATGTACCCCTGGCGCACTGACGTCAGGGATGAGGTGACAGCAACCGACGTCGGACCAAGACTTTGGAAATCCGGCTGACTGCGGGACCGCCTGACGACAGGATAACCCAAGTGTGATGACTGCAGCAGGGTGAACACTCGAACATCTACATTATGGTAGGTACAAAACTGTACTTTTCCCCTCAAGTTGTCCAGTCTAGCTTAGAAAATAAAGTGTTACTTTGTATAACAGGAAGAGGGAGTTTATTGCAAAATCAGAGCAACACTTCATTCCCTGATGCCTGGTTGTAGTAAAGGTGAAGTTTGCAGGTGATCAGAGAGTCTCAGATATTAAGAAGGCACTGTAAGCATGCATAGTAGTAGATATTTTATTAGCGGATACAGATTATAAAGCAATTTGGAACAAAATGATTTGGGACAGGGAAAAGAGTTTGGAGGATAAACAAGACATAGTGGAGACACTGCTAGAGACCCCAAGCAAGGATTTGCAGTTAAGATTGATGAGAGAATCACAAAGTTTTCAACCTACTATGGTAGTGACAAGGTAGGCAAAATGGAGAGAGAATAACTCCAATAGAGGGACAAAACCAGGAAAGGAAGACACAGACCATAACTTGGAGGTGGAGGAAAAAAGAAGGTATTGGCCTCAGATGGTAAATGAGAATAGATTCAAATCTTGGGGAAAAATAAAGGAAACTTTTCAGGTGGAATGGACTCTAGAAATGGAATGCCAGGGAGTAGTCACTACTGTGGAAGGAGATTCAAAAACTATGTGGAGAAATAATAGTGGTACCAGATTTTTATTAGCCCAGTAGTATCAAGATGGATAGAAAACAGCAGCACAAAAGGTCTTATAGGCATTGCAAGGAGATGAATACAGGGCGTAAATGATAAGTAGACTGAAGACCCAAGAACGAAGTGGGAGAGGGAATTGCAGAAAGGAATGTAGAGACAAATGGAGAATGATATTAACATTTCTAATATCTGTACCGAAAGCGAGGACATTTAAAATATTTTCCTGGTAATGTTTCTGTAAATATTTTTATATACCAGTAAGACTGACAAAGATGTTTGTGAACCTAAATGGAATTTGCTGGAGTTGTAAGGAGGAAAGAGATATGTGGACATGTATATTTTTGGCCATGCAACAAACTGGTTGAATGGATATTTCCAGTGATAGGGCCAGTGAAGAAATCTTATTTGCTAGGAATCGATCTCCAAAGTAAAGGAAAATGACAAGGAATTAGTGGGACTTCTAATGACTGAATGTAAAAGATAGTAACACAGAAATAGGTTCATAGGTTCATACTAGGCTATCTGCCCGAGGGCATTTATAAGCCTAGCCCATAGTTTTGTGGCTTATGCCACCCCTTTAGTTTGGAGAAACTATGCCCATTATTTAGCTGTGCCTCTGTCGAGCAGTGACACTGAGGTAACCCCTGGGGTGTATCTGCGATCTCCCATCCATTGGTCAAGATTCCTCTTGAACAAGGCCAGCGAGGTGCTCTGCCTCACATAAACCGGGATTTTGTTACACAGCATAGGGAGTCTTTGGGTGATAAATCTATCCCTCCAGCACGTCCTATTAATAACCATGTTGAGGTTTAAGTCTCCCGCCCTTGTGGCTCTGAGGGATCTAGATTTTTTGAGATGAAGCATGTTCATCAAATCTGGGTTTGACATGGCCTTGTATGTCAGGCATAGGTCACCTCTGAGCAAGCGGTACGCAACTGAATATAACTGAGTTCTTTCAGTCGGGCAGCATAAGACAGATTTTTGAGACCCTTTATCCTTTTGGTGAGGAACTTTTGTGGCCTCTCCAGCTGCTGCAAGTGTCGGGTCAGATACATTCCGAATGGGGCATTGTACTCGATCATTGGTCTGATGAGTGATGAGTATAGGGAGACTATGACTTCCCTTGATCTGGATGTGAATCCCTTCATGATAAGGTGGGCAATGTAGAAGGTCTTCCTAACTACTTTAGCAATATGAGTGTCGAATGAAAGGCTACTGTCAACCTGGGTTCCCAGGTCCCTAATAACTTCCAGGGGATTGCCACCTATATGGTAGCTAGGGGTAACCTTATTTTTCCCGAAGGGTATGACTATGCATTTCTTGGCATTTAACTTAAGGCCATGGCTCTGGCACCAGTTATCCGTTTCTGTGAGACCCTTCTGAAGGATATCTGTGTCGGATGTGTTTTCAACTACGGCGCCCAGTTTGCAGTCATCTGCAAACTTTGTCAGCCATAACCCTCCTGTGTTTGCTTTTACTTCAGAAAAGTAGATGCCAAACAAGAGTGGGCCCAGGACTGAGCCCTGTGGGACACCACTTGTGACAGGCTTTGAGTCTGACATGGCGCCAGCAACTCTGACCCTGTGGGTTCTGTCGCTCAGCCAGTTTGCAACCCATCTTGTAATGTATGGGTTTACATTTAAGTTGATGAGTTTTTCAATGATACCCGAGTGGGGTATTGTATCGAAAGCCTTCGCCAGGTCTAGGTAGGCTGTATGGACTGCCTTTCCCTCATCAATGGCCTTGGTGACTGTTTCGAAAAAGTCAGCCAAGTTTAAAAGGCATGATCTGCCTTTGACAAAGCCAAACTGGGTTGGATCCAAAGTCTGCAAATTTCCTATGTCTTTATTTATGAGATCCATTATGATCCTCTCCATGGCTTTGCAGATAAGGCTTGTCAAGCTAATGGGACAGTAATTTCCAGGGTCGGTGGAGGCGCCACCTTTGTGGAGTGGGACCACAGACGCTGTGCGCCACTCCCTGGGTATGTATCCGGAGGTGAGACTAAGATTAAACAGCTGTCCTAACTGTGGGTTTAATTCCTCGTTGAGTTCATGGAGCACACAGCTGGGGACACCATCAGGTCCCATGGATGCTGTGTTCTTTGCCTTGGAGAGAGCAGTTCTCACCTGGGCGTTACAGATGTTTGGGGGGCTACAATCATTTGGTATAGATATCTCTCCTTTAGGGGAGGGGAGAAGTTTGCACTGAACCTGTCAGCCAGTATGTTGGCAATGTCTGTAGGATCAGTAATCTTCACATCATTTTGAACTAATTTTGAGCATATCTGGGAGTTTCCTCCTAGGTTTCTGACATAGCTAAAGAATGCCTTATGGTTGTCTTTAGAGTCCTTAGCTATTTTTTCTC
This sequence comes from Protopterus annectens, assembly GCF_019279795.1. Classification (NCBI taxonomy): domain Eukaryota; kingdom Metazoa; phylum Chordata; order Ceratodontiformes; family Protopteridae; genus Protopterus; species Protopterus annectens. The sequence continues at coordinate 882,630,221 of NC_056741.1, forward strand.
AAAATTAGCTTTGGATGATTTTATGAGAGCTCTTAGCTTTTACTTATAGTGATCAGCGGTGTCTTACCTTTTAAGGATTTTGCTCTATCTTGTAGTAGCTTTCTCCTCTTGTTGTAGAGTTTGTTTATGGCTGGGGTCCACCAGACTGGACGCTTGCCTTTGGTACAAAGAGTCTTTGTTTTGCTTGGGATTGCCTGATCCATGCAGCCTGCAGGTGCTGGTAGAAGGCATTTGTAAGTGATTCAGCGGTTTGAGTAATGTTAACCGCCGGCTCAGGGGCCTTAAAGGAGACCACACTAGTCTTTAGAAGTGTGAAGTCGGCTTTGAGAAGTTCTTTACTGTGGTCTTTTTCATTTCGGGTGGGGGCGGGATGAGGACCTCCAGCGAGATTAGTTTGTGATCAGATCTCACCAGTGAGGGGTATACTTCTGGCGTTGAACATTGTGCTCCCATGTTCGTGATGATGAGATCAAGTATGTTCTCTCCTCTTGTGGGGATGGTGACTAGTTGTTCCATGGCATTTGAGTTTATGAATTCCAGGAACTTTTGGGCTAGAGTGTTTGGGCTTGAGTAGTGTTCCCAGTCTATATTAGGGTAGTTGAAGTCACCTAGTATGATGGTGTTGGAGATACATTTATCCCTCCAGTGTTTTCAGGAAGGCCATATGAGGTTCCTGAGTTTGCGAGGGTGGCCTGTAACATGCTACAAATTGCAGAGCAGTCTTGCCTATGGTTAATTGCACCTGGATGGTTTCCGATGCATCGTGCGATGCCACCAATCTTGAGGTGTGGGTGTCCTTGATGAATATGGATACCCCTCCTCCTTTCTTGGTATTGTCCGGGTTTTGGGGCCGGAACGCATGATATGAGGTAAAACCTGATAGTGCTGGGGTGCTCTCAGGAGCCTTGAACCAGGTTTCTGTCACAGCACAGACATCGATGTTCTCCATACTGAGAAGGGCCTCGAGTGCGTGCATCTTGAGGTTGATACTTCTGGCGTTGAGCAGCATTACCCTTAGTTTTTTTTCTTTGTTTTGTTCTAGGGTGGTAGGTTTAGAATTTGAGCCTTGCCTAAAAAAGGCACTATGGGGGTGGCAAGAGCCTTTGCCAAAATCCGGAATCCCAGGGATGACAAGTGCAAGCCGTCCCTTGCGAAGCAGCGTGGCTTGTCCAGCATGTCATCCCAGGCAGACAGACATTGGATCCCCTTTGAATGACACCAGAGTTTAAGCCAATTGTTAAAGCTGATCATCTTATCTCTGTATTGTGGCATCATTCTTGGTGAAGGTAGGATACTGCTCAAGGTCAGGGTCATACCTGCTTGGGCTACATAATCAGAGAGCTCCTCTATGTCTCTTTTCATGTAGTCCAAGGAGGTACATCTCAGGTCGTTAACACCAGCGTGGACAATGATTGAATCGTACTTGTACCTGCTGTTGAGAGACCTGAGTGCATGCGTTATGTGGCGGATTGTAGCACCCGACAGGCAGCTTACTGTGACCTTCTCCTTTCTCAGTCTGGTGAGCGGGACGTCAGTGTGTCTGACTATGGAGTCACCAATGACTAGTGTGTCTGGCATTGTGTTTGGCCTTAAGGGCTGTGACTGCTTGACACTCTGACTGTGTGGTCTATGTGTTGCATGTGTTGTGTCCTGAGGTGGTAGTTGTTTGGGTGTCTGCTTTGGTGGCCTCTGCATGAAAGCAATTACCTCCCCACCAGTGACAGAGACTGAGTAGTAATGAACCAACCTGACGAGGCAAAAGTGGTTGAAGATTAAGAAAGGAGAGGTAATCAAGGCTGTGATCGTGATTCAGTAAATAGTAGTTGTGATATAAAACATGAAAGCTGTGAGAAGTTTGGCTTGCAACTTCTGGTATTGGGTTGAGTCTGTTGTAATAAAGATAAGGATTCAGTAATGTAAGACTTTTGTGTTTAAAGGACCGACCACCATTGGTTTGAAAATTAAGTGCACCTTGCATAAGGACTGCACTGTTTGCTAAAGGATATATAGCTAATAAAACAGATTTGACTTAAAAAAAAAAAAAAAAAAAACAGGATGCACAGAAGGGGGGGGGGGGGGCAAGAGAGACTGAAGAGGTTGAGCAATAACCTCCATGGAAGCAGTCCAGCATAGTTGCCACTACATTGCCAAGTGTAATACAACTAATATTGTAGTTCAGATAGACATAATGAGAAAGGATAGAAAGAAAAAAGTTGGAGAAAACTAACGATTGGAATGTTAAGATGAAACTTTAATGGAAATAAAAGAGATAAGGTGCAGTAAACACTTGTTAAAGTAAAGATAGTAAAAGTTTCTTCCTTGGGGGAAGGGGTAATGTAAATAGAAGCAGAAGTATAAGCTAGGAAAAACAGGTGTATGGGAATGAAAAGCCACCTGAAACAAGGTGGGCATCAGCCAGACATGGATTGCCATTGGGAGAATACAAGAATCATCATCTTCTTTCGGCTGTTCCCATTAGGGGTCGCCACAGCGGATCATCTGTTTCCATTTCTTCCTGTCCTCTGCATCTTGCTTTGTCACACCAACTACCTGCATGTCCTCTCTCACCACATCCATAAACCTTATCTTAGGCCTTCCTCTTTTCCTCTTACCTGGCAGCTTCATCCTTAGCATCTTTTTCCCAATATACTCAGCATCCCTCCTCAGCACATGTCCAAACCAATGTAATCTTGCCTCTCTGGCTTTGTCTCCAAACCTTCCAACCTGGGCTGACCCTCTAATATACTTATTCTTAATCATGTCCACCCTCGTCACCCCCAGTGCAAATCTTAACATCTTTAACTCTGCCACATCCAGCTCTAACCCCTGCCTTTTTGTCAATGCCACTGTCTCCAGCCCATATAACATAGCTGGTCTCACTACCCTCTTGTAGACCTTCCTTTTCGCTCTTACTGGTACTCGTCTGTCACAAATCACTCCTGACACTCTTCTCCACCCACTCTATCCTGCCTGTACTCTCTTCTTCACCTCTCTTCTACACTCACCATTACTCTGAACTATTGATCCCAAGTATTTAAACGCATCCACCTTCACCACCTCTACTCCCTGCATCCTCATCATTCCTCTATCCTTCCTCTCATTCACACACATATATTCTTAGTCCTGTTGACCTTCATTCCTCTTCTCTCTAGAGCATATCTCCATCTCTCCAGGGTCTCCTCCATCTGTTCCCAATTCTCACTACAGATCTCAATGTCATCTGCAAACATCATAGTCCACAGGGACTCCTGTCTGATCTTGTCTGTCAACTTGTCCATCACCATTGCAAATAAGAAAGGGCTCAGAGCTGATCCTTGATGTAATCCCACCTCCACCTTAAATGCATCCATCACTCCCACTGCACATCTCACCGCTGTCACACTACCCTTGTACATATCCTGTACTACTCTTACATACTTCTCTGACACTCCCGACTTCCTCATACAATACCACAACTCCTCTCTAGGCACCCTGTCATATGCTTTCTCTACGTCTACAAAAACACAATGCAACTCCTTCTGACCTTCTCTGTACTTCTCCATCAACACTCTCAGAGAAAACATTGCATCTGTAGTGCTCTTTCCCAGCATGAAACCATACTGCTGATCATCAAGTCTCTTCTTAACCTCGCTTCCACTACTCTTTCCCATAACTTCATGCTGTGACTGATCAATTTAATCCCTCTGTAGTTACTACAGCTCTGCACATCACCCTTATTCTTAAAAATCGGTACCAAAACACTTTTTCTCCATTCCTCTGGCATCCTCTCACTTTCCAAGATTTCATTAAACAATCTGGTTAGAAACTCCACTGCCATTTCACCTAAACACCTCCATGCTTCTACAGGTATGTCATCTGGACCAACAGCCTTTCCATTCTTCATCCTGTTCATAGCTATCCTTACTTCCTCCTTGCTAATCTATTTATCCCCACATCATCCAACCTTCTCTTCCTCTCATTCTCTTTATTCATCAACCCCTCAAAGTACTCTTTCCATCTCCTCAACACACTCTCCTCACTTGTGAGTATGTTTCCCTCATTATCCTTTATCACCTTTACCTGCTGCACATCTTTCCTACCTCGGTCCCTCTGTCTAGCCAGTCGGTACAGGTCCTTTTCTCCCTCCTTAGTGTCCAACCTTTCATACAACTCTTCATGTGCCTTATCCTTAGCCTTCTTCGCCTCTCTTTTTGCCATGCACCTCATCTCCTTATACTCCTGTCTACTTTCTTCATCTCTCTGACAATCCCACTTCTTCTTTGCCAACCTCTTTCTCTGTATACTCTCCTGCACTTCCTCATTCCACCACCATGTCTCTTTGTCGTCCTTCCTCTGTCCAGATGTCATACCAAGCACCTTTCTAGCTGTCTCCCTTACTAGCTCTGCTGTAGATATCCAGCTATTTGGTAACTCTTCACTGCAACCCAGTGCCTGTCTTAACTCTTCCCTGAATTCCACCTCACAATTACCCTTTTTCAATTTCCACCATTTGAGCCTTGGTACTGCCCTTACACTCCTCCTCCTCTTCTTGATCACCAGCGTCATCCTACAAACCACTAACCTATGCTGCCTAACTGCACTTTCCTGGATCACCACTTTACAGTCTCCAATCTCCTTCTAACTGGCCCTCCTACATAATATATAATCCACCTGTGTGCGTCTTCCTCCACTCTTGTATGTCACCCTATGCTCCTCCCTCTTGTTAAAATACGTATTCACCCCAGCCATGTCCATCCTTTTCCCAAAATCCACTACCATCTAATCTTCTACATTCCCTTGCTTAATACTATACCTACCCATCACTTCCTCATCCTCTCTGTTCATTTCACCAACATGCTCATTGAAATCTGCTACAGTCACCACTCTCTCAACTTGGGTACAGTCATCACAACCTCATCCAATTCACTCCAAAATTTTTCTTTCTCATCCATCGCGCACCCAACTTGTGGAGCATATGCACTAACAACATTCATCATTACACTATCAGTTTCCAGCTTCGTAAACATCACTCTATCCGACACTCTTTTCACCTCCAAAACACTCTTAGCATACTGTTCCTTCAGGATAACTCCTACACCATTTCTCCTCCCATCCACACCATGATAAAACAATTTGAACCCACCTCCAATACACCTTAGCCTTACTCCCCTTCCATCTGGTCTCTTGCACACACAATATACCAACCTTCCTTCTGTCCATCATATCGGCTAGCTCTCTCCCTATACCAGTCATACTGCCAACATTCAAAGTTCCGACCCTCACTACGACAGTCCTAGCCTTTCTCCTCTTTTCCTGCCTTCGGCTATGCCTTCCCCCTCTTCTCCTCCTTCGACTAACAGTAGCCCAATTTCCGCCAGCACCCTGTTGGCTAACAGTACTGGTGGAGGACGTTGTTAACCCAGGCCTCGACCGATCTGGTATGTAAATATTTACTGCTGTCCACATAAATGGTGTGGCGAAGTTGTACGGCGGATGCCCTTCCTGACGCAACCCTCCCCATTTGTCCGGGCTTGGGACCGGCACAAAGAAATGCACTGGCTTGTGCATCCCCAGTGGCTACTGTTCACTAAAAGATACCAGAGACCTTGGCTAGTTACATCACACCAGTGCCAGAAACTCTAATGATACACAATGAGATGTTACACGAAATGGAATAAAAAGGTGTTGACAAAGGTGGGAATTTGAGCAGGTAACTGTTAAACATAGGCTGGTATTAATTGCAGTAGGTAAAGCAAGATGGTGTTGTACTCTTAGGAAAGTAACTGGGCAGTCATTACAAGAGTAATGCGATAGCTTGATGTTTTGCAAATGGATGAAACGTATTTGGAAATTTTAACCATAGGAAAAAGCTTGTACTATACAAAAGGAGTAAATAAGCTGTAACTCTTGTGCTTGAATGTGCCTTCATGAATAACGTTAAAGTGAGAGGAAGTAAATGGTGAAGAGAGAATTGCATATGTAATGTAAGATTGTCTGTGCAGTAAACCTGTCTTGTAAACCATTAAAATAATCAGGGCATCACTTGGTTATGATTCTGTCATTTCAGCAGATGTTAGTGATCTTGTGGCGGAGGTTGAGGTTTTCAGTATGAGTATTAAACCACTGGTTCTGTGAAAATAGGCAAGTCAGAAAAGGTGAGAACTTTCAGTGCTGAAAGGGCTGAACAGATTATTACCCTTAAGTAATCTGTATGATACAAAGTAGAGGCATAAGGCTTTAGTATTTCAGGATACCTTAAGATATGTAGTCCTGAAATCTTCTTGGATTGAAGAAGACAGTGTCTTTCAGGTTAGTCAAGCTGCTTTGTGAGGTACATTACAAAAGGGAAATTGTATTCAAGAATAGGTCTAATAGGAGAAGAATGTAGAAGAACCAAGACTGCCTAAGAACTAGACCCTCTCCCTCTACACATCAATTGACCAAGGTAAAAAAATCACCTGGTATTTATTGTTCAAGAGGAGTTATACTTGGCACTCCAGATTGAGACAGCAGTAACAGATGAATTTGTTTGCAGCACTGAAGGCTGCCAAATGGTTAAGAGTTTTTTTTGTATTTTTATAGACAATTTGTGAGATGGTAACATTGTCATTAAGTAATACCTCTCAACTTTACAGATTTTCACAGAACGTCCAGAGTTTTGCCTCATATTTTTGGTCAGTTTCTCATAGAATTATGGTTTTCTGGTAAATCAGTTGGAAATCATTGAGGGTTGAAGTCAGAAAATAATGACAGACATTTGAGTTTCAGACTTCATACCCTTCAGAAAATTCATGCTAATGCAAAACCTGGTATTCTATCAAAGTTCTAAGTTTGTAAAGTAGTAAAGTGTCCCTATTTTTGGCCCTTTGCCCCTCATTATGTCTTTGTCCAGATTTTTTGCTCTGAGAGGTTGAGAGGTATGTTAAGAGTGTGCCAAGTTACAGTCAAATTCAAGCAAAAAACAGTGCTTTGATTGATTTGTAACACAAGAGACACATGGTGTTAAAAGAAGAAGTGAGAGAACTAAAATTTAGTCTATTCAGTTATTGTTACCTTTTACAATGAAGTCTATTATAAACTTGCCAAATATACATATATGGTAAATAAGACATGGTATTGTAAATTACCCAACAATGTACTATTGCAGAAATCGTCCTTATGGAATTTCACTTTTAATTTTCCAGAACTTTGCACAAAATGTATTAGCTGGTAGTGCAACATGAAAATACAATACCAGTCTTGCAATGTACCACCTGACTACTAGCCAGCAGTAATTGTTAAGATTTACTTCCATCACTGCAAATGACAAAAATCAAAAAGCTCCTCCTGTTATTTTGAACAATCACTTATTGTGTGGGTAAACACAGCATTTGTAAACAGTGTTTGTTTTTCATGCCAAAAGAGACCAACTTGGCACACATTACTGCTTCTCTGTTTTTGGAGAGATACATGATATAGAAGCAGACTCACAGCTTTGATAAGTACAAACTGTACAGTGAGAAATGTGTGACAGGATACCCCCTCTGATAAGGAAATGTTAGTGGGTTTGGATTACAAAGAAGCAGCCAAAACAAACGCACTACTTACACAGATAATTAAACTGATAACTGGGCAGTTGTGGCTGGTAGCTGCTGTCTGTTGTCTCTCACTGTGTATACTTAACTGCTGGCCAGAAATGAAAGATATGATATGTTTTATAAATTTATTTTATTTGATCAGGTAAATAGACTAGATCACAAGTGTTCTTCCTTTTCTACTCATGACTTAATGAAGTAAAAGACCAAGTCATTAGTCAGTGCAAGTAACTAAATGCAGTGCATGCAGTAAGTAACAGTATTGAGCAATTGAAGAGTGTAAAAAGCAAAACATTAAAATAAAAATACAGCCTTGTCCTCCAACGCCTGTGAGAACAGATCCCACTGAAAAGTAATGCAGACTAAAAGCTCTGATATAACAGTTTGGTGAACAAGCTCAAGACCCATTGACTGTCAAGAAGCCTCATGCCTTGGATCCATACCTCTCAACCTCTTAGAACAAGAAATCTGGACAAAACCATAAATAAAAGTGGGACAAAAGCTCAAAAATAGGGTTAGTTTTTAAATATTACTCTTACTTACTTAAAAAAGTTCTTGAATAACAGGTTTTGCATTAGTATGGATTTTTTTGAAGGGTATGAAGTCTGAAACTGAAATGTCTGCCATTATTTTCTAACTTCAGTCTTTAATGATTTGCCCCTAATTTGCCAGAAAACTGCAATTTTATGAAAAACGGACCAAAATATGATGCAAAAATCTGGACATTATGCGAAAGTCTGTACAGTTGAGAGGTATGCCTGGATCACTATTTGGAATTGCAGATATATTCTTGAAAGTATGAATTGATGGACTGAGTTGAATTGTGAAGGGAAATTTATTCCATGTGAGTAGAAGTCTTTGAGATATGAAGTTGTCAAATTTCATATTAGGGTTGGTATAAATTTTTATTCAGGATAACTATGCTGATGTATTCAGGTCTCCAGGAAAGTATTTTAAGCAAAATGTTTCAGATAGTAAGGGGACATTTATTTCCATGCATATTAGACATTGTAAATATACTTTAAGAAGATAATATGGTACAGAGAAGTACAAAAGAGGGAGTTGCTATAGTTTGTCATTATAGGACATGGCTTGAGGACCTTGGATCCTCTCTAGTTTACAGAAAGGTATAGTATTCCATACTGGATCTGATAAGAGCTGTATAAAGGGACATAGTTACTTCTCTGACATGGTTCTCAACCCCATGGAGGATCCTAGTAGGCAACCTCGTTTGCTACAAAAACAATAGCAGCTATATGGGTTTCATAGGAAAGATATGAAAGATTGCCATTCACAAAATCTCCAAGGTCTTTTACTAGTTTGTCAAATTTATGTTGCTGCCTGTACAGTTTGTAAAGATAGTGGGGTGACAAATGCTAGAATGCTACATTTTTTCACATTGAAGGCAATGTCATTTATACTGTACCATTTGAGTGTAATGTTAAATGTTGTTTGAAGGGAAGTAATGTCAATGGGGACAATGCTCCAGTTTTGCAGTCATTACATATTTTGTGAGCGAAACACTGGAGTCAGTTTTGATACCTTTGAAAAAGATGACAAAAAGGAGTGGTCCCAGGACAGACCTTTGAGGTATGATAAGGATAGGAGTTTTCTTATTCATACATGCTGTGCATTATGATGTAGGCCCACATTATTATGACTTAATTTCCCTTCAGATCCCTGGATTTATGTCCGACTCCATTGTGAAATTGTGTATGCTGCATGAACAGGCAAACCTTCATCCATTGTGGTGCTCACACTCACAAAAATGTTTCAGAGGTTAAGCATGAAAGATCTACCTTTGACAAAAATCATACTAAACTAGAGCATGGAGAAGGAGGTCTCCCATGCCTGTTTGAATGAGTCTCAGTTGTCAAGACACCACTCTAAACTGGAACTGCATTTTATTGTAGCACATAGAGTTCCTTTATTTGCACTTTGTTTGGAATGTTGTCATTGCTCTTATCTGAGGGGGTTAAGCAACTCCAGATATTGTCAGTGTACACTAAAACATAACATATTGTTTCTGCTTAAAGGAAAGCACTACTCAGATACTTGGGAGGGGGATATATATATATATATATATATATATATATATATATATATTACACACACACAAATACACTTATTTTTTATACACATATATATGTATGTATATATAGACATGTGTGTGTGTGTTTGTAAATATCGGATCTCTTCTGCTATGCTAATACATGAAAATGATGTCTTATTGCACCCTAAATGACTATGATGAGGACTGCTATAATGTATTTTTAAATATTCCTCATTCCTATTTTATGACCTTCTGTAACACAGTTTAGGCATAGTGAAATGAGGTAATTTGTTCTGTGTTTGTCTTCAGTGACACTGCTAAAATTCATTAACTTAGACTCTGACTGAAATTTCTGATTTGTGTTCACTTGAAGACTTCCAGAAAGCCTTTCATGGTATATTAAAATTATCTAGGTAACTTGCAGGATTTTGTTTAGTATTCAAACTTGTAGTTCCTAACCAAACTCCATCTCCCCTACTTCTTCTATTTTACAAATCAAAGTTGCCAGGGAAGCCTTGTAGCTCTTTCAGTACATCTGAAACTTACATTTGTCAATAATTCTTGGAGCTGATAAGGCGTATTGAAGCTTCCTGTAGTGTTCTCTCCAATTTTTGTTACACTCACTGGGAGCACTTACCAGTTAGTTTATGTAGCGATTATTATATTTCATTCTTCATGTAAAGATTTCTGCAACAGTGAGTTTTTGGAAAAGTGGATTTCCCTTTAATTGTTTTGCACTTTATAGCACTTTATTGACTTATTATTGATTGTGACTGGCAGTGAAGTCTGCTGACCTTGCGTTATTTCCCTTATGACATGATGATGGTGATAGGACACGCTCCTTTCTGAAACAATGCTTGAAATTAATAGAAAAAAAAGATTTTGTGGCCTTCATTAACGTTTTCGCCTCACAGCAAGACGTTGTCCCGTTCGATTCTCAGCTAGAGCGTCTTCTGTTTGGAGGCATACGTGAATGGGGCGTGCCTTTGTTGAAGGTTGTGCGTCAGGGCTGGTAACCCAGTACGTAAAAATCCACTACCGATCATTAGTGGACCGGAGTTCTACTGTGGCGACCCCTAACCGGGAAAAGACGAAAGGCACAAACAAATTAACTGATACAGGGGAGAAAACAAAAATGAAGAAAGTTAGGTATACTGAGGGGTTTTTGGATATGAGATTCCATCTAGGTGGCATTGAAAGGATAATTCATAAGTCATGGATAAGGGTTGAAAATGTCCTTTAATAAAGAATGGTGGGGTATAACTAAGTTATGCGAGTCAGTAATACAGGAGTACAAGTAGCGAATTGTGAAGTGTAGTTAGCAATGAACACTGTCCACGAAGAAGGATTTTATGTATTATAGTGCAGTCTGTTAATGTGATACCCAAAATTATAGGATGCCAGCCTGTTTTCCAGAATATATTACAACAGTGCAGTCTTTTGAGGATTTACACTGTATACCTACCAGTTTTGCTTAGGAAAGTTTTTAGCATAATCGTATTACTTAATCTTGTAAAAGAAGTGGTAATAATGTGTACTCTGGCTGTGGTGTAAGAATATGTTTATGGAGTGCATTCCCTGAATCTGATGTCCACCATGGGGATGCCTCACAGCAGGTGCCAAGCATTTGAGACATAGTGGACTATGTTTGGTACAGATGCACAGAGACTGAAATAAGTTACTGGTAGACAGTTAAAGTGCTATAAAGTTTTCAGCTGATAACCAGCGGGAGAGAACATATAAAATCGGCCAGTATTCCACCATGCTTGGCAACAGTGCCAGTTAAACTACCCTTAGTTTTACTGAAACTGACTGAGAGCTACTCTTTAGGCAACTATTCTGATAGACTAGCCAGGTCATAGTATAGGAAGGAATAAATTATATAATATGAATAGCATTTTTTCACTTTTTATGAAAAGTTTATTTTGATTCAGTGATTGTTCAGTTAATTTGTGTATCTCCTTACCAACTGTACTCTTGAAAAAAATGAAGTTGAAATAACTAAAATTAACATCTGATCACTGTCATACCACTGTCTCAGTTTGATTCTTGAAATGACCCAGAAAACTTGCAAAGGACTAGAATGTGAATTGTCATTGTCTTGTGTTACTAAATACTTGCACAGTCAACACATCATTCGATTGCCACAATATTTATTGTTCGACTGTTGTCTTACAATCAGATATATTGTTTTAGACAAATTTGGCCACAAACTAGGCATTAAATAATGATAACAGAAAAAGAATTACAATTAACATTTAGTTGAATTGTGACAAGAACATTCTTTTGTAAAACCCAGACTTGAATCTGACGTAGAAAGAGGGGGTAATTTGATGTCTCATATGGAATGGGGACATTCATTTGGGGAACACATACCTGTTGTGATACATAAGTCACTTACAAATTATTCCATGATCATTTTTTTTAAATGTCATTTTTCAGCTGAAATGGTACACTTAGTAGTGTTGCATTGGTCATATGTGAACACTTTTCTTTTTCAGCAGATCAGTGCACAACTCCTTCCCCTTTTTATATAGTGTCAGAGCCTATATTTGCAACTAATCAGTACAACTCTTTCAGGAGCCTTTGTTTGCTGGCCATTTGCACCCATCTTATTTTTCCATGCGATAGCCAAGTAGTTAAAACACACACGACAGAAACCAAGGCTAAAAAGGCATTATATCACTGAAGTCACATGCACTCCTAAAAAACCATCAAGACGTGCAATGTTTTATTCAAGTAATTGTCATTATGTATTTTGTTTTGTTTAATGTATACTTAAGTACTTTGCTTTGTCTGACAAAAAAATGGTAATTTTAAGTATAGCTGCTCCAAACCACCACACAGACGACTTAAAACACAAATAACGGAAAGAAAACCACTGCTCATGGTAATTTTAAGTAGTCTGACCTAAAGACTGCAAGGTCCTAAGAATAAAAAAAGTCATAATTTGCCTGTTTCCATTTTCTGCTGATTTAGTGAATGGAGAAAGTAGGTACATCCCTAGGACTGATCTTCGTAGCAAGACTTCTCGTTTGTTGAAATAAGTGGAATAAAATTGAGCCCTTTTGGATTCTAGAAAATCTGCTGGTTTTGGGACTTGGAAAAACATTGAAAGAATCGATTTATCGTGCAGTTGCTACCATTCCTAGTTATATGGGTTGACTGAGAAGCAAGTTAAGCAGAGTCTTGATTTATTCAAAGAACACAAAGCTTGTATTTTTTTAAGCTGGTAGTACTTATGTACCAGATTCCTCTTGTAATATACATAAATGCAGTTGTATTCACTTAACAACAAACATGTACATTTTCATTTTTCTTACACAAACTAATAAATAATGCATAAAATCATAAATATGTTGTTATAACATCAGAGATAAAATAGTATGCCCTGAAAAGTGATTTTTAAGCATTTGAAATTTCAGGAAGAAAAAGAACATTACTGGTAAATGAGTTCTCATTCAAACTTTTTCAAGATGCAATTATCAAATATTTTCATAAATATAACCTTCTATTGAAAATGTACAACTGGGCCTCCATGACCATTAGGATGTATGAGGCTGCTAAGCTGCATTATTTTTGTTTTCTGTGAGAAGTAGATGTATGGCTTTTGCTCAGGTTGAGAGGAATGAAGTATATGCCCATGCACATGTCTTTGTTCTGTGGGTATTACATCAGCAGGAACAAATATTCATGTTTCTCCATAAATGACTTATTCTTTAACTGGAAACTGTAAGCATGCCACTGTGATGACCAGTGACTTGGATGGACAAGATCTGAATCCAGACATTATCACCTAAACATATGAGGAAAAATAGCACACACTGTTACCAAATGTAAAGAAAAGGTCCCAGCTGGAACTAGAGGGATAGTCTCTTAAGTCACTCCACTGATACCCAGCAGGTTAAATAAAAGAAAGAAAGTGCATATGAGTATAACTCAACAATTGGTTTGCAAAATATAGTATTGTACCAAGATCATAAAGGAAATATGCCCTACAGTCCTGAGTATGAGCTTTCAAAGCACATCCCCAGATTAAACTGCACACAAGCTAAATCTTCATCCCAGTACTGAAATTGATAAGGGCTAAAGGCAAACAACAGGTAAAACTTCCAAAAAGAGTTTTTTTAATCAACAGACCACACGTAAAGTAAGCACTTTCATCTTGCTTCAGTGAGCAAGACTTCTTCAGACATGTTCCACCCAAGTATTTAAATACCTCTCAGATCACATGATGAACAAATTACATCATTAATTAATCTCATGTAAGGTTTTATGTGATTAATTAATTATGTACTTTGTTACTTTGTGTGGTCTGTTGATTAAAAAACTCTTTTTGGAAGTTTTACCTGTTGTTTGCCTTTAGTCCTTATCAATTTCGGAAGTTAATTACTTTTTACTAGTCTGTCTCAGTTGTTTCTTCAGCCCAGTACCCCATGGACCTTTCTTTCCCTTTCTGTAAGAAAGGATGTTCTCCTCTACCCCTCATCGTTGGTACCTGCCTTTCATACAAGTTATTTTAACACACACACACACACACACACACACACACACACACACACACACACACACACACTCACACACACACACTCCCAAGGAAGGCTGGCAGAATTGTCCAGTTCCCCACATTCTCTTCCTGACATGATAGTACTACCACTTCCCTGGTTGGCCAGTGACCTCCAGTTACCTGTTGCTCTTGATTAAGCTAAATATGAAATTATACATTGTAATATTTTCCGTGGCAATAGGTTCAAATGATCTAGTTAAGTGGAAATTGGAGCCACAGTCTATTATCGTATAATGGTAAATGTTAACTTTCCTATCAGTTAGTAAATAACATTAATACCTAATTACCAAGAATATAAACTGCAAGGGCTTAAAAGTAAACAAATAAGCTATACTTAATCAGTAAGAACAAGGGTGCAGTTGCAGGTAAATATACAGAGGAATTTGAAATGATCAAGGAACATCAAAATAGTATTCAATTACATTGGAGAGAGTGTGCAAATAAGTATCAGAACTGTAGTTAACTAATATCATCGCTTTCTCTTAGTAAACAGTCATTAGCCCTAACTACACTAAGTTTGAAAAAATATTAAATATACAGAGCCAGACATTTTCCATAGGTTTATCACCAATTTCTTCCAAACAGAGACAAGACATACTGAAAGACCAATCTCATTTATACATTGCAGTTCCACAGTTGTGTACCCACAAACCATTACATCATTTCATTTTGCTTAAAACATTACATCAGCTTATTTTAACTGTTGTTTTTTTTCAACGTAAAACTAATTAAACCCGTTCTGCCACCTCTAAAGGATAAGGGCTTAATTACATCAACACAGAAGCAACAGAGCTACCAATACACAGGATCTCAGCATACATCTTTTAACTGACTGCATTTTATTGCATGTTTACTTTTCATCATTTTAATCTGCTACATCTTTGTGAAGTTGAGTGTAATGGCATATCCTTTGTCAGCATCTCATAAAATGCAAGAGATTATATCTTCAAACACTAGATTTTTGTCTATTCCTGCTTTGCATCTCTTTTTACTTTTGCAAGAGAAACAGTCCCAATGCCATGCACATTTTGCAGACTAAATGAGTTACTAGTAGAAAATACAAAAGGAAAAGAAAAATTGCTTAACATTTTTAAATTAGCTTTCCTTAGCCTGGCACCAGCCCTGGCACGGCAGCCACAACCACCACCAAACAACTCTGTAATGAAAAGAGCAAAATTACTGAAATACTTTGTGTTGAGTTGCTGTAAGCCTTAAGGCTAAAGTGGCAGGTTTTGTTTCACTGTATATCTAAGAGTCCATGTATAATTCTCAGCTTTCAGAGGATGATGGAAATATTGCCTCTCACACAGTTATTTCACTGTCATGGTTTGCCAAATTGTCTTGCAGGATATTCAGTTTCCATCAGAGTTGTGCATGTACGACTCCTTTTCACGGTGTGCAATACAGTACATATTCAGAATATCTTTTGTATTGAATTGGCAGTCATCAAAAGTAAAAATCATATATATGTCTCTGAAATAGTGATCATCTGTCAGTTAACACAGAGAGCTAAATTGTTGAGCAGTTAATAAACTGCTTCCTGTGCCTATAATACAGTGTTTGATTCATTCTACTTTCATTTGCCTACTGTGACACTCTGTTCAAGTCATTTAACCAGACGGTGCTCCTGGATCACCACTGAAAAGGGTAAATTTGTCCACTGGGCTTACCTGATCAGTGAATAGGTAATGTAAGTAAAACAGTTATCCTTTCTGTCGGTGAAAAGATACTACTACAAAAAAATGTACTCACCGTGTCATTATGACTAAGGAAACTTCAACACTGAGCTTCATTTAATTCTGATGAGAGCAATAGTAGTGAGTACATTCTTTTATCCTAGTGTCCGGGTTAAATTCCATGCAACTTTTACCAAAAAAAGGGTTTTAGAAATGGTTTGCAGCAACAGTATGGCATCTTCCATTTTACACAATTTCATTTAGGGAAGGTATTTGACATCTGACAGTATTAAGTGCACGATATATGTAAATGTCAAAATGGAACTTCCTAATAGGAGATTGAGTTATGACCTTGTATACAAAGGTACTGGATGTAGAGTTGTTCACAGTGACAGTCTAGCATTTTGTACTGTTTACCACTGTTTGCATGAGAGCTGAGTATATTAGTTCTTTTTAGAGTAGAGACTGCAGTACATGGAAAGCTATATCTGCACTGAGTTAGCATTACTTAAAAAGTCAGTCATATATATTTCTCCATAAATGTTACTTTTTGTCATTGAAATTCCGTAGTACTCCCTCCCCTAAACATCAGCTTCTGTGTAGTGACATGTTATTTATAGATAGCATCCATACATGACTTTAGACTTAAAATCACAACTGAAGTAGAGTACGCTGCTGAGTGCCATGACATACTATCCAAAAAAACTTTCAGATGGTTTCAGATGTAAGGTCCTGTATTGGTAGATGCCACCCGTAGACCTGTGTACCCTTTGCACTGTCTGATGTTATCCTATTTGCCAAAAAATATGTTTGTGTAAAGTATTTTCCATCTGACAAACTTGGCAATATCATGAAAAGAAATAAAGTGTTTGCTTCTCAAAATAAATGATATTTTCTGGCATTTTAAAGGCTGTAACAAAAATTATTAGAAATGTAGAGTGATATCTACATATTTAAGGTTTTGCCATCATCTTGTCTTTAAAATTATTAGTTTATGCAATATACTGCATAACTCTGAATATCTCAGTGTCTTTACTTGAAAATTTTGTAGGGAAACATGAAAGCATTTTAGAGATGTTGGCATTTAGAGGTAGAGCCAAGTTAAGATCAGAATGTCCATTACTAATTGACAGACGGCTACATTATGAAAAACATTCTATTTAAAATAAAAGGGCAACTAACCTGTCCCTCATTTGTTTGTAAACTGGATGGATGTACTGGCTCACGAACCCTTTTCAGACACTTCCTGGGTTCATTTGCAGAACTTTTAAGATAAAAGGTTTTAAAACTTTGTACTGCATGGAGCAATGTAATTATGCTCTAACATTAGTGAAAAAGCAAGCCAGTTCAGTGCTATTCTAGCACAAGACCCAGTCTTAACAACACTTAGGGGCGGCACCCCTATGCGCTGTTAAGATCACGTCTGGTGCTAAGCAGTAATAGCTGACAGTGCCGGCCAGCGTATGGCAGCAGTAAAACAGCTTCATTTTAACTTTGTTTCTGCCTACCATCTAGAGGACAACAGTCAGTTAAAATGGATTTATATATTGACTGCTTCCCTTACGCACAAATACTTAGACATCTCCTGTTCTCTGACAACAGCTGGTTTACAGGGTATCAAAGACCGCAAATTATGACTGGGTCTCCAATTATAGTCTTATATTATGTGTTCCCAATCTTGAAGTTAATTTTTTTGCAGCCCTGTCTCGAATACATAAAAAGCAGGTTACGATCTGGGACCCTGTCATAATCCTGTATAATAATGTATATTATTTAGTGTAAAATAAAAGAATAACTACCACTTATTTTCAGAATAACAAGTGCAAAACTTGTCAAAAACATAAATATGTAGGGGTGCTGCAACTTCATACCTAAAATGACTGCTTAGTTCTAAGTAGAATGACATATTCCATTTTTTTTAAACATTGTGACATACAGTGACTTTAAATTAGCATTCATTTTCATTATGGTTTAAGATGCAGCTGCTCTGCTTGTTTTGAAGTTAGGATCACAAGATAATGTAGCAGTCTCCAACCTTTTTTGCACCAAGGACTGGTTTCATGTAAGACAATTTTCCACAGACCAGCCATCATGTGCGCATAATAAAGTGCATAACATTTAATCTGAAGTAGGAGAATTCATTTGTCAGCAACCTGTGGGTATGGATCCGATATCGGATCCGAACTGGCATGGTTTATCCAGCTATGGATCCGAGCTCCTAGCTCCTCCCCTCACTCATAATGCCCTGCTCTCCCTCCATGACCTCAGATCTAGTTTGCCGCGCATGGTGAAGGCTGGGTCGTCAGAGCTCCTAAAGCTAAGTCTTATTTAAGGGTTTTAAAACTTTTCAAAACTTCTTAGTTGTGTGAAAGTTGTAGGTTTCCCTTTTATTTATATCTTTTTTGGTTTAATTTAATCTAGTTTTTACCCTCCCCTCGCTGGTTCGTAGTTGGTGTGTGTGTGTGTGTGTTTTTTTGGGGGCCTTTGTGTGAGTGTTTAGTTTATTTTTATTGTTACTATTTAAAAAAAAAAAAAAAAAAAATAGTTATGTCTGAGGCCCCAAAGGCTGTTTTCTCAAAGTGCTCCGAGTGTGGCCATAAGCTTTCCCCTGCTGATGGCCACACTCGGTGCGTTCGATGCCTTGGGGTTGAACACCTCACTTCAGGGTGTTCAATTTGTGCAAGGTTCAACCCCAGGGCATTGAAGGAGTGGAGTTCGAAGCTGGTCTTGGCGGGACTCTTACCCCCAGACTCGGCTTCAGCCCCCTTGGTGGTCACTGCTTCGGCAGTCCCTGCCTTGCCTGCTCCCCCTCCTCCACCCGGGATTCAAACTCCCGCCAAAGGGTCGGAGGAGAGGGAAGCCAGGAAAAAGGACCGGAGAGAGAAGCACCACAAGCGGCAGGCCGAGACCTCCGTTTCGGCCCCGCCAGCTAAGCGGGCTTCTCCTCCGGCCTCTCTGACTGCTGGCTCTCCCCCTCCTCGGCTCCGGTCCCCGTGCTTTTCACCGGAGCCTGAGGATGAGGAGACCCGACCTCCTTCGAGGCTATCGAGGTGACATTCAAAGCCTACCTCGGTAGCCTCGTCGAGGTCTACTTACAGCCTCTCTGACGCTGATCTGGACCGGATGATGCGAAGGTTCAACCAGGCCCAGATGCAGATGGGAGTGCTCCTGCCTCCCCCCCCCCCTCTGGGGGGAGCTCGACCCCATTTTTTAAGCCCATTGCTCCTTCTCCGACCCGCTACCCGGGTTCGGAGCGCTCAGAGCCAGGCAGCCTCGGAGCCGGGGGTGGGTCGGCACCGACAGTACTGGGTACTTCGGATCCGACCCTGCCCTCGAGTCTGTCGGATCCGACCTCTCGGAGCCTTGGCCCGAGCTTCGGATCCGAGGGACTCAGTGTGCCTTCGGCGCCATCCTTGTCGGAGCACACTGGTCCCTCGGATCCGAGGGGCTCGGCGCCGGCTCCGATCCGCTCATCGGATCCGAGGGGGAGCCGACTTTTGGATCCTATTGTCGAGGCTGGCTCCCCCTCGGCTTTTGATGTAGTGGAGAGGGCTCTGTTGAGGGCATCCGGACCCCCGGCCCTTGCTTCGGCTCCGTCCCGCACTCCATCTGCTCTGGGCCAGGCTTCCATCACCCGGCCATTGGGACAGCCCATTTCACTGCCCCAAGCAGTTCCTGTGGTTCTGGATATTGCTGGTGAGGGCTCCTCGGACAGCCCCCCCGAGGAAGCACCTCGCAAGCATTCGTGTAAGAGGAGGCACATAGACTCCCCGAGTCTTTAACCGAAGACACTGACTTGGAGGAAGGGGAAGGCTCCCCAAGATCACCCCCTGAGGATGTCTCCTTCGGAGACATCATGGAAATGTTACGGATTAGAGGTGGGTGGTCTGCCCCAAAGTCTTCCTCGGACGAGTCAGTGTTCTTGGAGGCATTTGAAGCGGGCCCGTCTACCTCTTGGGTGTCCCCTCCTGCCGACCCCCTGGTGGACCTTATTACCACCAGGGTGTGGAGGGACCCGGACACCATGGAGCCAATCCCTAAGAGGCCCGACAGGATCCTTAGCCCCCCTGCCGACCGTGTCCACTGGAGCAAGGGGACTCCCGGTAGATGCCATGTTGTTGGCAGCAGCCACTAAGAGGGAACTCGCCCAGGAGAGTCCCTCAGTCCATCCCCTGAGCAAGGAGTCTCGGATGATGGACCGTTTGGGGAAGCGAATCTTTAGTTCAGCGACCTTCTCAGTGAGGGCGCTCAACTATTTGGCACACGTCATTAGGATGCAGCGCGATCTTATCAAGGAATACGCTGCATCCCCCCCAGAGTCCATATCAGAGGAGGACAAACTTATGCACTCCACTCGTATGGCCACTCTTCATTCTGTGACTAACACCTCTATGCGGTTACTTTCCCATGCTACTGAGGGAGCCGGAGAGCAGTAGTCACAAGACGGCAGGCCTGGCTCCGCCACTGCAATTTTACGGAGCCCTTCAAGGCGTCATTCATGAACGCCCCCTTTGACGGTTCTGCCCTTTTTGGCAAGACGGTTCGCGACACCTTGGTTCAGAGCGTGAAGGACGGGAAGACGCTATCTGCCATTGGAGTCTGCTTCTCTGTGCCCCAGAAGTCCTACTCTAGGAACCAAAAGGGCCAGAAGAAGATGTGGTTCCGGAAGTTGCAGAACTCCCAACCCACTCCGGACAACCAGTCCTTCCGTGGCAGAGGAGGACAGGGAGGACGCCGCCCTAGGGGCAGAGGGGCTTCCAGGAACTTTGGGTCCAGGGAATCTTTCTCTGAATGGCCCACGCAGCAACCCTGAGAGGTTGCCCGACTGCTCCACTCTGGAGGCAGTCGGGGGACATTTCTCAGAGCACCTAGCGGCATGGGAGTCCATTACATCGGACCGCTGGGTACCCCAGATTATATCCAGAGGTTACAAGATCCCCTTTCTTCATTTCCCAAAGTTAAAAATCCTCCCCGATGTTCCACCCGATCATAGAGAGGCCGCTTCAGCAGAAATTGGCCATCTGCTGAGAAAAAGAGCCATCCAGCCCGTCCCCCCAGACCAGATCGGATCAGGGTTCTACTCCAGGTTCTTTTTAGTGCCAAAAAAGACGGGGGACCTAAGACCCATTCTAGACCTGCCCCTGTTGAACCTGTCAGTTCCCAAAGAGAAGTTCCGGATGGTCACTTTGCAATCCATCCTCCCCCTTCTAGGGGAGAATCACTGGATGTGCTCTATAGACCTCAAGGACGCGTACTACCACATTCTGATGGACAGATGATCCAGGAGGTTTCTTCGCTTCCAGTTCAGGGTCCTTCCCTTTGGTCTCACCACAGCCCCCAGGGTGTTCACCAAAGTATTAGCAGTGGTTGCGGCCCACCTGAGGCTTCAGGGGGTGCAGGTCTTTCCGTACCTAGACAACTGGCTTCTCACCGCCCCAACAAGGCATCTACTCTCTTTGGCAAGAGATTCCTTTCTTCGTCTAGCTCCCTGGCTAGGCATCACGGTAAACATAGAAAAGTCCAACCTGGTCCCTACTCAAATAATACAATTTATAGGAGCCAGGTTAGACACGAGAAATTTAAGAGCCTTTCTCACAACCAACAGAGTTCGGAATCTGCGACTCCAGGTGCGGGCCATCCTTCACTCCAGCTCAACACCTGCGGAATTGATCCTGAGGGCGCTAGGGTCTATGGCGGCAGAGATTACTCTTCTTCCGCTCGCTTGAACATGCGGGTACTTCAGGTGCAATGGTCATTTCTCTCCCTCCCCCTGTATCATCCCATTGCAATCAGCAAAGCTTGCAAGCGGTCTCTCTTGTGGTGGCTCCATTCTCCGGACCTCCACAGGGGCCGCCCCTTTTGTGCATCTCCCCCTCTCACCACGGTGACCACGGACACTTCCCGCCTCGGGTGGGGGGGCATTTTGCGGGCCAGACGGTCCAAGGCACGTGGAGCGATTCAGAGACCTCCCTGCATATCAATGTTCTGGAAATGAGGGCGGTGCTCTTGGCGTTGCAAGCACTTCAAGCCCTCCTTCCCCTGGGAACAATTGCGATTCAATCAGACAACATGTCGGTGGTCTGGTACATCAACAAACAGGGGGGAACCAGGTCTTACCCTTTATGTCGAGAAGCCATGAGAGTGTGGGAATGGGCGATCTCCACCAACCGCTTTCTCATCGCAACGCATATTCCGGGTCGGACCAACATCCTAGCGGACAAGCTCAGTCGCACCATTCTCTCCCCGTATGAGTGGTCTCTCAATTCTCAAGTAGCGAAACGTATCTTCGCACAGTGGGGGACTCCCTGTTGCGATCTCTTTGCTTCTCCCTTAAACGCCAAGTGCGACAGTTTTTTTGCTCTAATCCCCCCTCCAGGGGATTCTCCGAGAGATGCTCTGGTGCATGCTTGGCCTCCCAGTCTTCTTTACGCATACCCCCCCTCTACCTCTGATGCTACAAGTACTTCAGAAAGCCTCTCGGTTGGGGTGCAGAATGATCCTCATTGCCCCGTTCTGGCCTCGACAGATCTGGTTCCCTTACCTAAGGTCTCATTCAGTGAATCCACCTTGGATTCTAGATCCCATTCCGGATCTGATATCACACCCGTCGAACCTACCAACTCCGAACCTGGACAACCTGAAGTTGACTGCTTGGCTGCTCCAGTTCCACTCCTAATCAGGACTCCCGGTATCTCGTCCCCAGTTAAGGCCATTCTGGTAGTGGCCCACAAGCCCTCTACCAGAAAAATTTACCGCAGTAAATGGAAGCGTTTCTCCATTTGGGCAGAGCGGCAAGGCCTAGATCCTTTCATGGTTCCCCTTCCTTTGGTTCTAGATTTCCTTACTACTCTCTTTAATGATGGCGCCAGTAGTTCCACGGTCAAAGTTCAGCTGGCGGCCATATCTCATTACCATGTTGGACACGATTCAGGGTCTCTTATGTTGGCTAAGTTATGCAAAACCTTCCTAAAAGGCACCTTTTTGCTCAGACCCCCTGTCAAAGAAACGGTTCCCCCATAGGATCTTTCCTTGGTACTTCAGGCCTTGACCGCTCCCCCCTTCGAACCTGTGGCCATAGTCGATCTTAAATTCTTGTCCTTTAAGACTGCTTTTTTGGTAGCCATTACTTCGGCTAAGAGGGTTTCTGAGCTTCAGGCCCTGTCCATGAAACCGCCTTATTTGATTTTTCATCCGGACCGGGTGTGCCTCAGGATCAGTCCCTCCTTTCTTCCTAAAGTAGCTTCGGAAGCTAACATTAATCAGTCCATCAACCTCCCTGTTTTCTTCCCTAAGTATCAAAACAAAGGTGAATACAAGCTGCATTCCTTGGATGTTCACAGGCAGCTTCATTTTTACCTTCATAGTCCAGCTGGTCATAGGCAATCAGACCAGTTGTTCATTTCTTTTGCCAAATTCAATCTGGGTAAACCAATTTCCAAAGTTTCTTTGTCACGCTGGATTTCTCAGTGTATTCTGTTGGCGTACCAAGCCTCTGGGAGGCCCGCACCAGAGGGAGTCCATGCTCATTCGACCCGGTCTGTCTCTACTTCAGCGGCCTTTAAGTCTAGGGTTCCTCTGGATGACATTTGTTCAGCAGCCACTTGGGCTTCATCTCATACCTTTATTACTCATTACAAGCTGGACGTCACTTCTAGAGGTAGAGCATCCTTTGGCTCCGTGGTGCTCCGGAATATCCTTCCATGATGGCCACCCAAGATTCAGGTAGCTGGGGACTCTGTCCCACAGGTTGCTGACAAATGAATTCTCCTACTTCAGATCTAGAAGTTATGTACTTACCATAACGTTCCATCTTTGTAGGTGGATTCATTTGTCTGCAACCATCCCGCCCTCCTATCCCCCTGGCCTTGTCAGTTTCCTGCATAGGGTGTGTTACCCTTTGGTTAGGGTAGTTGGTGCAGGGCAAACTCGATCTGAGGTCATGTAGGGAGAGCAGGGCATTATGGGTGAGGGGAGGAGCTAGGAGCTCGGATCCATAGCTGGATAAACCATGCCGGTTCGGATCCGATATCGGATCCATACCCACAGGTTGCAGACAAATGAATCCACCTACTCAGATGGAACGTTATGGTAAGTACATAACTTCTAGTTTATTTGACATTTGTTTACCAGGGAGGCCCAACTGGACAAGAATTCTATTTTCAGCCGAGACCTGGGAAGAATAGCTCCAAAGTACAATAAAAAGACAATTGGCAATAATTACAAAAAAAGTGTACATTCTGCTTAATAACATAATATTGATATACTATGGTCTAGAGGTACGCAAACCTAATGGCAGCTTTATTGACTTTCTTAGTTTATAAGAGCACTATTTAAATCTGTCCCTATTATTTGGCTCTGTCCAGCATACTGATCAACTGTACAGATTTTCGCAGACTGTCCAGATTTTTGCCTCATATCTTTGGTCTGCTTCTCATAAAGTTGGTGTTTTCTGGCAAATCACTGGCAGATCATTGAGATTTGAAGTCAGAAAATAATGACAGTTGAGTTTCAGACTTCATGCCTTCAGAAAATACATGCTAATACAAAACCTGTATTTCTATCTACTTGATAAGTTTGTAAGACCAGTACTTAAGTGTCCCTATTTTTGGGCCTTTGTTCCCCCATTATTTTTGGCTTTGCCCAGATTTCTTGCTCTAAGAGGCTGAGAGGTATGTGTCCAGAATTATTGTGCGAGAGGTTGAGTGGTATGGTCGAGAGCTATGTAAATGTAATGGCAACCTTATTAACTTTCTGTATTTATAAAAGCGATATTTAAAATCTGTCCCTATTATTTGTGGCTCTGTCCAGATTTATTGTGCAAGAGGTTGAGTGGTATGATTGAGAGGTACGCAAACCTCATTGCTTCTGCTGCCAGGGTTCACTCACACACACACACACACACACACACACACACACACACACACACACACACACACACACACACACACAGTCTCTTCTACTTTCATGCACACATTCACTCACACATGCAGACAGAAACATACACATACATTTTTTTATGATTTCCTTGACTTTTATTTTGCACTCACCAAACAGCAAAATCGCTGCTTACCAAGTGTAAAGTAATGGTTCGATTGATCTCATTGTTCTCTCTGTCTCGTATCACACAGTCTCCTCTTCTTTCACAAACACATACATTCTGCTTTCATGCATGCATTCACTCACACATGCAGACAGACATGTAAACACACTCATACACTTACATACACATATTCACTTTTTCATTTCACTCCATGCCTGGCGGCCCGGTACCAAGGACTGCTGAGCTAATCAATTTTGGAGAAAGGCCATTATATAAAGAGATCAAAAATAGCCCCAAAGAGTCAGTAATATGGCATGGCCTTGTTGAAAATGGTCAGTAGCAAAAGTCAAATGCTGAAGGGAGTTTGACAAGAAAAACACTTTGTTGTCGGTACAGTTGGGGGTGGAGTGGAGGGTTGGAGTTGTTAGGAGTATCACAATGAGAGGATTATAGGATATCATAGTAAGTGAAGTGACATTTTTGCTGAAGTCATGGTACAGCAATGCACAAACATGTTATTTATTTATTTGGGAACCCAGTCAAGGTATTGACCCACTGTTTTTCCCCCAAGGAAGAACCTGCTCCAAATGATTGCATATTGTAGCAGAGTTGGTTAGGTTTGGGGAATGCATACATGTATGTACTGCAGTCAGTAATTAACATTTGAGACAACATATTAACATGATTACAGATATATTAACAAATGGTAGGTCAGTGGTCAGTACATCAGCAAGTTCCTAAAAATATGGATATAGCCGGAAATGTCTGTCTGTATTCAAACTCTAACTGTAGGCCCCCACCCAACTGTCACCTAGCATTCAATGATGTACACATTACTCCAAGTGTTGCACATATACACTTAAAAATGTGCATATTATAGATTTTGACCACTGCAACCATATGAAGATAGTTTTAGAGGAACATTCATATTACCAAGCTTGTTGAGTGCAACTATATTGTAGACATTGTTCTAGATAGTTGTAGACATTCTGGACTCTCTGAATCATAAGGCTTCTGAGACATTATCAGAAAAAAAAATACTTGAGTACATGCCCAAATATGTGCTAATTTTAGGATCCAGCAGTGCTGTGTTTAGTTTTGTTCCACAATCACTCTCTGCATCTGGATTACAAATTTGATTTGCCTCTTGGATTGGGGTTATCCCTGGAGAGGAGGAGACTCGAAGTATAGGCAACATTCCTGAGCCAACCAAAGAAGTCATAGTAGTTACAGTGATGACTTACCCCTTGTCAGTTACTGAGACTGTTATATGCTAGAGCTGCAACCCACTCTGTGTTGACCAGCAAACATGGTGCAGTGCTGCTGTGTAATGTCAAGAAGGGGGTGCAAGCCTCCATATAATCATTTTGCTTGGATACTGCATGAGAACTCTTTGGCTGTACTTGCATTCCTGAGTCCTTGTGCATGTGGAGTGCACTTCATTGGCCTTCCCTGAGAGGCTACATCTGCAGCAGGATTTTATGATGCCCCTACACTGGGCCAGTGATCAAGCAGCCTGAATCCTCACCACTCACACTGGAGAGGGACATTCACTTGTAACAAAAATAGATACCCATAGTATTTCCAGATGGAGCTGTCTTCATCAAGCACAATTTCCCTTAAGAACACACAGGGACCACACTCAGTGCGGGGGTTAGGTTTCCCTCACTCTCTCTCCAAATCTCCAATAAGACTCCCCACTGGCACAGCTGTGGAGTTGAGTCCTCAGCCGATTGTCCAGGCCAAGTTGTTCAGCACCTTCTCTGTTAAATCAATGCTTTGTATCACTGCTACAAGCAGTGGACGCACACAAACACACACACACACACACACACACACACATACACCCCTGGGAAAGGCTGGCCCAGATTTACTAGCTGTGCCCCTTCTGTCCAGGCTGTAAGGTAGTTACTGCCACTGAACACTCCAAAGCCAGCTACTGTAAGGCTCTTACAAAAGTACCCAATTGTATTGAGTGAAATTAATATTAATACAAATGGTAGTGTTTTGACCAATGCAGTAAGCTTTTCAGGAGTGGCCACAGAGTCACCAAATAGATTTGAGTACTCTCAAAGGTTAAAATATTCTCTAAAGGACCAGCCACAATGAAAAGCTTAAATAAATTTAATAATAAATCATAAATGAACATGAAAATATGGAATATCTACTTACAATAAACACAGAGTTTCATTCACAGGAATATTAAAATAACACAAATTAATAGATTCACACAGATATACAGAACAGTAGTACTTAACTAATCTTGCTATATTTTCTAACTGATCTAAAGAATTACTATTCCCTGGTTACTTACTAGAGCAAGGCTAGATGAAGTAAGTGAGGGGTCCTTCCTTGTCAGGTTACAAAAACAGACTGCTCTGAGACTTCTTTATTGTCTGGTATTAAAACATCATTTTGACCTAGCTTACAGAATGACATCACATACATCTCTGGTCATCTGACTTCTGGTTCCCATACCACCCTCTTGGCTAGAAGCTGCCAATTGTTAGCACATATGTGCCCACAATGCACACACATAGAGCTTTGTTAAGATCTGTGGCAGCTTCTGGAAGTCATAAAATAATTTCAACCTTCTACCCTTCTAGAGTAGCAATTAGTTCACCACTGCTAAAGACAATACAGAAGACTTCCTAGTACTTGTTATCCCATACATTTTGTCTCTGGCTGCAGTCAGAACTGTAAGATATAATCTTTATGGCCTAAATTAAGTAATTTAATTTCTTACTGTTTTTCAAAGTTAGCTGGACTGAGATTAACCCCTTCTCTTCCAGCATTCTCTGTTAAAACACATACATTTAATCAGTTACAGTACAGCCAGGACCCACTCTTGGTATTTTTTTTTTAACACAAGCAGCTTTACAAACACATTTTCAACACAAGCATCAATACAAATCAGTTTGATATACAAATGACACATAATTCTTTACAAAGTTTCAGCTGTGCAGCCATATGTTAGATATCCACTGCCCTACTTCTCCTGGCATAGATGGCACGACCTTGCATCATCACAGACTTAACCAACTCCTTGTCTGCAGACTGAGTCAGAGATGGTCAGCCATTCCAGTCATCCCCGGGTGGCTTCTCCTTTACTTAAACGTGGGACATGTGGGCTGCAGTGTGAAATTTATCAGGTGGACCACAGAGATGGTGATTATTGCCTAAATATTTGGCCTCCTACAGAAAAAAAATGAAATTACAGCGAAAAATGTTGACTGCAGTTCTCAACACATTAACATCCTCAGGTATGTTTGCTCACCAGAGACCATAATACGGTTCAGAGTGAGGAGAAGATCTGGAGTGGGGATTAGGATGAAGGTTTATCCATCACCCTTTTCCTAGGGCTTCAGATGTGCTTAGATAAACCAGACTATGGGTTTAGAACTGTGTGACATAAAATATGTAACTCATATAGAGTCAGACAGACAGCAGCATCATAAAGCAGAGTTTTTGTGTCATGTATATTCAGGTACAAATCTGGAGTGATTGAAAATGGAGAGAGCATAAGAAGGACCTCTCAACTACTAAGATTTAAGCATTGTGTTCTGATTTTTGCTCACAAATTTAGGAGTGCTTCTCGTAGATTTATGATGTTTCTCATAAAGTCAGGCCTGTTCATGTGTCCGTACTTTCTTAAATGCATAATATACATCAATGCAAAGATACACTATTGCTAACTATATAGGGTCTAGTATATAAAGACCTTCAGTTATGAAAAATAAGAAAGTACAGTTGCACACCACTGAACGTCCATTTGTACAACATCAGACCACATTTATGTCCATACTGTACTAACTGGATGTAAATGGGATTGGCTGTTGTGCAGACAGACGTTAAGCAAACCACAATGCAAAGTATACATTGCTCGCTTAACATCTGTGCCGCTTAACGTTCTATGGGATAGAACCTATCTCGGATGTTAAGTGGCTCATACCTGTATTCTGCTTTCTGCCCCTCTGCTATGATTTTTAAAAGCAAGTATTATGAGTTTTAATGCTCAGAGGTTAAGAGGTAGGGCATAAGTCACTCTGTTTTCTGCCTACCTAGAAAATGGGTAGTGGAGCTGTGTAGATCACTATAGAGGTGGGAAAAATCTCTTGGATGTGAGCACAAAACATCCCGTGAGAAAGTGCTAATAACTGACTTTTCAGTCCTTCATGACTGGAAGCTGTGAATTCCACATTTGTGATTTAAGTAAGTTTTTTCATACTGACCATGGTATTAGAATTGTCAAGGATTACAAAACATTATTTAAAAAAACAATGCAGACATCTTACCTGAAACAAACATAGCAAGTCTTTTTCATAGGAAGTGTTACAACTGTTAGGTAACGGACATCACTGAGGGGAAAAGTACATTTCATAGCTCTTAAACATAAAGGGAATACAACGTACTTCATCTGAGCAAATGATAGCCCACATTGTCTGTTTGCTTTAAAAACAAACTTCTTCAAGGAAAGGGTTAAGGGCAGGGCAGAAATGAAAGTAAATATTAAGTTGTGACAATGAGACTTGAGGTCAGATTTCACTCCCCCGCCCTGAGTCACTCCTCTTTAGTCCTTGTTGCTGTGCCTGTGAGTGAGAGATTGCGGTCCGGGAGTCCCACTCCCAAACGTGGAGTTTCTTACAGTGCCAGCACAGCACAAGACAGCATCTCCACTCCAGTTCCAGGAATGAAAGTGTGCATTGCCTTTCAAGGCAGTGACAACATCAGCAGAAATGTCCAGGTATTTTGCATGTTTCATGTTGCTACATTAAAATAACTAGGGCAGTAAAACAGGCAGTAAGAAAGAGTTAAAGATGAGCACTTCATTTTGTTTAGCAGTGAGATGGACTGTAAACAGCAAATTAGTATTGCCATGTGGATTGTGAAAAGTACGTTTAAAAAAAAAACAAATAATATAGTTGTTTCTTTAGCTCTGTCTTTGGTAAATTTATGAATTTAACTGACATTGCAGTTAGTTCTTTGGTGTAATTTTGTAGGTATAAATGTATTTGCAATTTTTATTTTCTTTTGTAGTCTGTTTAGGGAGTTTTGTAATAAGCATAGAGCAAATATAATTTTGATTGATTAGTCCCCCTCTCCAACTACCAAAACAGTGGAAGAAGAATTGTGACCTTTTTAATAATTCACATTGTAAAAATTTTCAGAAGTACAAATTCTGTCATTAAGTCTGAAAACAGCCATATTTGCTCGTGCTTATTTTAGGAAATGCATGCTTGTTACAGTTCTCTCACTCTGTCTCTCTCTCTTTCTCTCTGCTTGGATGGTGCAGAAAGTAACCTTGCAGTAGCCTATCTTGTCTACACAAACTCTGTCATGTTTTAGTGTTTTCCATGCTGCTTCAACTTTGTGGATATGGTGCAGTTTACTGTAAGCAAATAAAAGTGAGTATGGGATATTCCTGTGGGTATACCAGTCATGCATGCAGATTTTTTTTTTAACAGATTGATTTTACTTGGCTATGCTGCGATAGCGTTGTCGCCTCATAGCAAGATGTCCCGTTCGATTCTCAGCTAGAGCGTCTTCTGTGTGGAGGCATACGTGAATGGGGTGTGCCTTCGTTGAAGGTTGTGCATCAGGGCTGGTAACCCGGTACATAAAAATCCGCTACCAATCATTAGCGGACCAGAGTTCTGCTGTGGCAACCCCTAACCGGGAAAAGCCGAAAGACACAAACAAATTTACATTTTTATGGTGATTTTTACCCTTCCATCTATTGACTGTCAGTCCTCCTCAGTTGCTTCATTGCCTGTTTGTTCCCTGCCATCTTGGAGCTGTTTGTGTCCTGCTTGATACTCTGAGTAGGGTCCTTGGTCTCCTTTAGAAGTTAGGATGTTTGCAATGTGTCCCATTCTGCAACCCATGGTTTAGGGGTAAGAGCTGAATGGTGAGAAGCCCATAATCCAGGCAGCTTTAGAGGGTTGTTTTCTTTTTCTCATGGTACACATGCTGGTCCAAATGGCAGCCAGATGTCTGTTCTCTTCTACAGTGTCACCTTGAGACAGGCATTTTCCACCCTTCCGCTAAATGTGGCCAATGTGTAATGCACAGCTTGGTGGATGAGGATGTATCTGCCCTGTCTGTTGATTAATATCTCTTGCCTCCGCTAGTAGCCAGTCTTGTAGTGAGTTTGGCTGGCTTCCACCAGAATCGGTCAGCCAGAGTTGGCCACTCACACCTGTTCTCTCCATATGGTTTCTCCATTGTCTAAAGTTACTAAGCAGTCCTGAATCATGTGGTCCATAGTCAGGGCTTTATTCCTCTGTGCCATGGAGCTGGTAGCTATTACTCTGGATTTTGAGAATCGACAGAGCATAAATAAGTGCAGAATTAATGCCAAAATGAAAAAAAAGAGGCGTTTTTTGATTTATTGCAGACTTTAATGAAGATGTTAAGTGGTCTTAATGAGATAAAAGGCCCTCAGTATGAAAACTGTGAATTTTATAGTTTTCAGAGATGGCAGAAGTCTTCCAAATTTCTCAAATGTCTTAAGGATAATCCTGGTGGAACAGCAGTATTTCAGCTGCTGGTGGGATGGAAATAAGTAGGATCTGTAGTATCATGAGAAAGCTTTTGTTTACTGAAAGAGCAATGTGTACATGAAGTAAACTGTAAGTGGTAGTGGAAGATAATTCACTGGGTCGCTACAGGAAAGCATGGGAAATGCATGGGCAAACAACCTGTTAGTAATAACAATGAGAAGAACTTTTTGCACAGTGACGTAGTATAGTCATTAATCTAGATTTGGGAATGTATCTTGGTCATATGTGGGACTGCTAGCATGAGCAGTGATTGACTGGCCTTTGATAGTTGTCCATAAATGGGGAAGGCTTGGGGAAGTCATATGTACAGATTTCAGAGTAACCCTGCAGTCCAAAGCATAGGACTCCTAAAATGTAAACAAACATGGAAAATCTTGCCATGCTGTCTTGTAAAAAAATGGACTTTGGTTGCTTTGTTGACCTGGTTGTCAGTTGTGCTGTTCACTCCCATGTCTCTACTAGATGCCAGACCTACTCAGACTCACCACAGATTTCATAGAACCTTACCGACTGCTGATAAGGCTGCAATCCTCAAAGCAATGAAGCCCTGAAATCACATCGTTGTAATGTGCCACATGGTAGTGAAGTGGTGGTTCCTGGAGAATCCTCAGAATCAGAGTTTGAGAAGTAATTGGCATATGTGGAGCCTTCTCGTAGTTTTGAGGATTCTGATTCTGATGCCACCTTATCCTCTGCTTCATTTCCTCAGAATTTATCTTGTAGAGTCACCCTTCACACTTGTGCCTGGCCTACAGTGCAGTCTCTGACCCTGCTGTAATGGAAATGCCTCCACATTTGCAAACCAAATGGCATAAGAGTCGCTCGCTCTAGGGATCTTAACCTGGCCTGTGACATTAACAGAACATGCTGAGCTGTATCTCCCAGAGATTACCACTACTCTGGAATAAACTTCCAATTCACATTAAGTCGAGCTGCTGTATTCAAGTGCAGCCTGGACAAATGGATGGGAAACTGCAAATGCACCCCGGGGAGGGTGTGGTACCCATGTGCTTCATGGACAGGGGTAGTCAGTATTTATCATAGAGTCACTCTGCAAACTACATCCATCTAACTAAGGACAATTGAGGCAGTTAGGGATTAACATGGCTAGGCTTGTAAAGGCTCTAGGACCGCTAGCCCAGTAACCTCCTATGAACCTATAACAAAGGATGTTGGGACTTATTGTAGATCACTTGAGGCTAAACAGATTCTTTCATATCCTAAAATTCAAGATACTAACCTTGCAAAAGCCCCCCCTTATCTTTCAAAGGAGTATGGATAGTGACTCTGGATTTAAAGGATGTCTACATGTTTCTATGGTCCAGGAATACAGGATATACCTACATTTTCAAGCAAGGGGATTACATTAACAATTGTGTGCCTTACCACTTGGCTTATCTACTTCTCCAAGAGTTTTCATCTTGATGACTGTCTGATTCAGGCCAAGTCTCCCCTAGAACTTCAAACAGTCGTGCAAATCACCATGTATCATTTTCAGAAGGTGGGGTATAACTCTCAACCTGCAGAAGTCATAACTGCGACATAGTGGAAGAATTACTTTTCTGAAGACAGTAGTAGAGTCTGTGCAACAGAAAGCTTTTCTTTCAGAGGACTAATTCAGTTTTCTTTTAGAGTACCTCAGAGACCTACAAACCAAACGTTCCAGCTCAGTAAGAGTATTCCTTAGGCCCTGAGTTACATGGCTTCCTGCAATATCCTGACACCCTTGGCAAAGTTGAGCTTGAGGAAGTTGTAGTGGTTCCTAAAGAACCAATAAATAGAAAAAAGGTGGAACTGCAATAAAAACACTTGTAAATCCAAAAAAGAATGTTCAATACATGGAGCGGAAACCAGCCGAGATATATTCGAATGTTTTAATAAATCCACACAAGTGAACACAAACACATTTACAACATGAATGCCTTCACACCGCTTACATGCGTTTTCGTCTTATTACTATAGGCTTCATCAGATAACCAGTGAATATGTCTGTTACCAATATTTATACTGAATTTCATTACCAAAAACCAATGGGATTAAATAATCTGTATTTAAAATCACCAAAAATCCTAAAGAACACATGGACACAACATTTACAGCCCCTAGAAACTATCATCCCTCTGTTACCATGCCTAATAAAAGGATAATCTAAGGTAGGAAGAGAGGGTTTGCACCAACCCAAGGGCTTATTTCATCCTGTCAGAGGCAATACAAACCATTACAACAGACAACTCCAAAAGGACAGAGGGGCCCACTTAAGACACTTCAGAGTGCAGGGAACTTGGGACAGGCAACAGGCCAAGCTGCTTAGCAATCAGAAAGAAATTATGGCAGTTTTTTTTGGCTATGAAGGCCTTCAGAGATCAACTGTCTCTAGGAACTTTTCAGACCTGGACAGAAAATACTACAGATCAGAACAACCAGCCTGCATATGCCTTGAGCCAAATTCTCATGGACCCCAGAAATCGTCCTGGATCTCACACACCAGTGACATGTCCCAAACATAGGTCTCCTTGCCTCAACAGAGAAGAATCAATTGAATAAGTTCTGTTCAAGAACCTGGCAGGCAAGGTCATGGAGAGTAGCCACCTTCTCCTTCAAATGGACAGACCTTTTGCTATATACCTATCCACCAATACCACATATCCCCAAGGTACTTCTAAAGGTGGAGTCAGACAAGTCCAAAATGATCATGATTTCTCCCTTCTGGCTCAGGCAACAGTGGTTCTTCCTTCTTTTGACTTTCAGTGCTGGGGGGGGGGTCATAACTCTACTGCAGGTCATGGACCTTCTCACCAGAACAAGGGGGCTGTAATACATCTTAACTTGACAACTCAATCTCATATCCACTTTACCTTACTCACAGGATGTCTTATCCATTCTGAAAGAGGGCAGAAAACCAAACACTAGAAGGTCTTTGTTAAATGGAAAAGGTTTTCTGTCTGGTGTTGGTTTTCTAACATATATCAGATCCTTGAATAACTCTCCTCCATCTTCAGGCAAGGCATAACGTACTCCATCATCAAGGCTTATCTTACTTTGTCATCAGAGTTCATGCCTTGGCCATCTCAGTCTGCCTCTCAGGCTCCCCTCTTGTTTATTCCCACCCACACATGAAGCAATTCACCTCAGGAAATTGCTCTTCTCCTTTAAACTTTTTTTTTGTGTGTGTGCACCCCCACCCCCGAACTTGTATATACCAGCTCCACGATGCCTCTGAGAAAAGGAAATATTCCGTGAAATGGCCATCTTGAATTGGCCAGTCAGTCTCTGTGTTTTGGGAGTCACTGTAGCAGGTCCCAACATTTCAAATGATTACTGAATGTTATACTTGAAAAACTCACTCTGCCATCATTTGAACTGACAACATCAGATCCTATCAAACTCTTGACATGAAAAAACTCTGCTTATGGCTCTCATTTCAGCCAGGCACATATCTCAGCTTCATGCCCTTACATGCAAGAAAGCATTTCAAGTCTTTCACAGGGATAGTGGCAACCTTAAAACCAACCCTCTTTTATGCCTAAAGTGGTTTCAAATTGTCTTTGAATCAAGCCATCCACCTTCACGTGTTCTTTCCAAATTCACGAAGTAAAGAAGAAAAGATTTTGCATTCCTTACACATATACATATAGCTGAGATATTACCTGCACAGAACTTCTCAAACAGGTCAGACTGTTGGTAGCCTTTGCCAAAAGTGAACAAGGTAAACCAGTGACAAACCAAAGTATTTCCTAAGGAATTGCCAACTGCATCACCTATTGTTAATTTCACCATGCCAAACACCTTTTTTATAAAGTCAGAGTTCATTCCAGCTGGCATAAAGTCACCACCACTGTGTTTTTAAAGTGGTACCCATGCAAGTCATTTTAGGGGTTGCCACTTGGTCATACGTTCACACTTCGGTAAGCATTGCCACCTTGGATCCATCTCGAGGACAAGATCTGGGTTAACATCTGCCTTCCTGAAGAGCCTGTTGTCTTCAGCTAATATCTCTGTCCAATGGCCCCTTAAAGTCTCTGGGAGTCTTCCCAAGAATCAGTACTGCAACAGTGACTACGATGAACTTAGTTAATTATGTATCCACTTACCATAATTTTAGATATTCTAGAAGATCAGTGTTGCAGTGTCCTTTCCCTTTTTCCTTGTTTTATTCCCTTTGGTTAGCGTGGGTCTCACATCCCACTCTTCATCCCCTTACCCCTTCCTTTCTTCTCTTTAGATCAGGGTCCTTGTCTTGTGCTCTGGGCAGTGGTGAGTGTCATATTATTCCCTACAACCATCAGACTCTTTAATCTTGGCTAGAAGGATATGAAGATAGCGTCGTCTGACAGTCTTTTTATACCACAATGTCCGACATCGGTTCCAATAGATATCTGCCAGGTAGGGGAAAGGCCAACCATGGGCTCCGACATGTCAGAAAGCCCCAAGAATCAGTACTGCAGCATTAATCTACTCAAATACCTGCATTTATGGTAAGTGGAGACACAACTGTACTATACATAATATATTTTGGAGGCACATACATATACTCACTGAAAGTGGGATGAAGAAATACTGTGATAACAAAGAAAATATTGTAAAATAAAAAAGG
The DNA here is from genome assembly GCF_019279795.1 of Protopterus annectens. NCBI lineage: Eukaryota > Metazoa > Chordata > Ceratodontiformes > Protopteridae > Protopterus > Protopterus annectens. Next base: position 882,666,267 of record NC_056741.1, read on the forward strand.
AAGGTAAATAGAGTTCCAGGTAACAGTAACACTGCCAGCAGCCAGTATGGAAATCTGAGCCCCCGTGGGCAAATTGCTTATTAGGGTATCCATGTGGGCAGAAAGGTATACAAGTTTAAGAACAATTATTTGTGCAGCATTTATTTAGACAAGTGCAGATAAGTACATGAATTACAAAATTTAAGCAAGTATTGCCTGACTTATATTGCAAATACTGTCTTGAAAGTTTGTTTTTCTTGAATAACCAGAATTCATTTTTTGACAATTTCTGTAAATTATAGCTGTTTGGTTAGTACTTGTGTTAAAATATAAGCAGTGCTTACACTACATATAATCCACATCTGATGAAGTGAGGAATGTGGTCTGCAGTTCTTCTGAGTGTAAGAATACCCTGCAGAGTTAGTTTGAGTCGGTAGATGAATATGAAAAATATATATGATGTACAATTTTTTTCTACTGAACTCCTTTGCAAATATGTTACTAATGGCATTTTTATAGGGGAAGGGGTTCTTTTGTTTAATCCCATTTGCATTTAGCCTAAGCAGATTTCTGTGCTCTTAACAGTTGTGAATGGGGAAAGAGGTAGTTTGACTTAGAGCTTTTAGAGCTGCGCATAGTAATTCCACGTAGGCATTTTGTTATGCATCCTTTGTCTTGCCTCCATCTGCAGAACAGCTGTACTGTTGCTATCCAGATTCTGTGATCAGAAAATAAGTCAGAAGCTGTGGGAAGGTCAATCTGGAATGGGGATAGAGGTGGTCTGGCTGAATTCCTGCACAGTGTTTCTGTCTTCCCAAAGAAAGGGCAAGATGGCCTTTGTCATAACCTCATTTTTGACGTGAGAGGTTTGTGTTTGTTAGTGACCTGATACTACCTTGCTGGTATACATTATATCTGACTGCATGCAATACAAAGCTGTTCTAGTGAACCTGGCTTTGTCGTGTACATATGTAGGCTGCACATGCTTTAGGTGCCAGGTAATGGGGAGATATATTTTGGTGGAGAAGCTAGTGTGGATGATAGCTTTGCTCGCTCACACATGTGCATGTGTGTTTGTATTTTGTGTTTGCATTTGAGTATGTATGTGGGAGGCAGGGGAAAAGTAGGACTTTACTTAGCAGCAGTTTTAGGTAGTTTTTATATTAATTTGCATTTAATAGGAGCAGCTTTTCTTTCCTTTCCTGTTATACAGATTGAGAGTCAATGTCAGTATTAATTAAATGGTAAGTTGATGCAAAATGGACCCATTTTGTTTGTGATCCAGGACTTTAGCACAAGCAGAAAACAGAAAACATGAATTGCGCAGGTTTATATTGCAAACATGAAAGTACTTAAAAAGGTTGAGTGATCAACTTAGGGAACATAAATTGTACAATTACAGTAAACTGATGTGTAAAATACACACAGTAGAATGTTGCAACACTAAGCACTTAAATTCATAATAAGTTCAAGCACAATATAAACAAATGTCAGAGCTGTAGTAATTCAGTTCTGGCAGCACAGTGGCTCAGTGGTTTACATTTCTGCTCCACACTTTCAAGTTTCCAGGTTCTGGGTTCAGTCCTGACTTGCAGATACTGTTTGTAGATTGTGCATATGTTCTGTCTCTCTGCTTGGCTTTTCTCCAGATGTTCTGTTTTTCTTTTGTCTCCTGCTGTGGCTGAAAGGTGTGCATGAAGTATTAGTATCACTCCACTTATCTGTTCAACATGTAAATTAGTAAACAGAAGTTCCATAAAACACATCAGGAGGCACAGAGATACAAAGTTATGCTCACGAAGTGCTACCAATGTAAATGGACTGTGAAACACTTAGGTGGCACCTTCCAAGAAACTTTTGTGGATTCAGTACATGAAGTTTGGATTCAGTTCACTGAGCAGTAGAAAGTGTGGTTTAGAGCTGAGTAGTGACGAGGTAGTATCCGTTTGTTCTAAGGCAGTCCTGCCTTTAAGGATAGCTGTGGTGATTCATAAGCTTAGTAGTGCCGAGGTAGTATCCGTTTGTTCTAAGGCAGTCCTGGCTTTAAGGATAGCTGTGGTGATTCATAAGCTCAGTAGTGCCGAGGTAGTATCCATTTGTTCTAAGGCAGTCCTGGCTTTAAGGATAGCTGTGGTGATTCATAAGCTCAGTAGTGCCGAGGTAGTATCCATTTGTTCTAAGGCAGTCCTGGCTTTAAGGATAGCTGTGGTGATTCATGAGCTCAGTAGTGACGAGGGAGTATCCGTTTGTTCTAAGGCAGTCCTGGCTTTAAGGATAGCTGTGGTGATTCATAAGCTCAGTAGTGACGGGGTAGTATCCATTTGTTCTAAGGCAGTCCTGCCTTTAAGGATAGCTGTGGTGATTCTTAAGATTAGTAGTGCCGAGGTAGTATCCGTTTGTTCTAAGGCAGTCCTGGCTTTAAGGATAGCTGTGGTGATTCATAAGCTCAGTAGTGCCGAGGGAGTATCCATTTGTTCTAAGGCAGTCCTGGCTTTAAGGATAGCTGTGGTGATTCATAAGCTAACAGCATTGGCATAGTATGACAAGAACAAGTATTGTTTGTAGTGGAGTGTGCTGGCAAAGAGGAGAGTACTGGAGCTTTCTTTAGTTAGGGATGTAATATGCAAGGTGGCAGAGTTAGGAGTTAAACTGTGGTACATACACAGAATCAACGGATTTCTTTAGGCGTGAGACAGTTGTGTTTGTGTCTGATAACATTAAGCAAAGTGAGCAATGGAAGCTTGATTTGAAAGGAGACAGCATTACCAACAGATGCTAAAGAAGCCAGCAATAGATTGTAGACCACTCTTAACAGATGGATGACACATTCATTTGCTGCTTAGCTGCATAACTGAGGAAGTGTATGAATTTATAGTTTACATGTAGCTGCTGATAGAACTTCCTGAAGGCTAGCTAGCTTGCATTTTAAAATTCATACTTAAGTCAAACTTGTAATGACGTACATTTGGTCTTACTTTCCTTTTGAATTTTACTGAAACAAATCTAAGGAAGGATTCATTTATGTTTTTTTTTTTTTTTTTGCACGTTCACTGGCTTCTAATGTTCTGATTTTTAATTTCATGACTGCAGTCACAATCTACAAAGATATTTGAGCTCAGGAAAGTAATATCTATCACTCTCCTCTCCCCATTCTGTTTGCAAAGACTTGATAAGGATGGATGGCATCATTTTAGTTTTTTTTTAGATGTGGAACACCATACTGTCATCTTTTGCTCTTTCTACTGTCACCTTCTGCTCTTTCTACTGTCACCTTCATTGACAGGGTTTTCTAATCTTACTTATTTTAGGCATTAGACTGGCATCATGTGCATATCAGAAGTTGTTAATATTTCAGCCCAACAGTTTTGATTACAGCATCTGAATTGCCTAACACAGCATTTCACATACCATATAATGCATATAGATTGAATAAATAGGGTGAAATATGCAGCCTTATTGTACTCATCTTCTAATCTTCAACCAGTCACTTATTTTGCATTGGATTTTAACTGCTGCTGCTTTTTCTGCAGACAGATTCCAAAACATGGTAAATAAGGTGACTTGGTATCCTTGTTTCTGTTATAACTTGCCAAAGTTGGTTTTACCCCACACAGTGATATGCTTTAAAGTAATCAGTAAAACTGAAGTGCGTACTGTTCTGGAACTTCCTTGATTTCCCCATTGTCCAGCAGATGCTGATTTTTTTTTCCTCTCTGGTGTCTCTGCCCCTTCTAAAACCAACTTGTACATCAGGCAGTTCTTGGTCCATATAGTGCTGAAGTATAACTTAAAGGATCTTGAGCATAACCTGACTAGCCTATGAAACAAATGCAAAAGTTTGGTAATTAGAACACTCTTTAGCATCGCTCCTTTTTCGGACTGGACTATAACTTGACTTTTTCTAATGTAGTAGCCGCTGCCCTACTTTCCAAATGTGTTGGCAAATCCTAAGCAGCACTATAAGTGCATTATGTTGCAGGATTTTAAGCAACTCGGGTGAAATTCTATCGGCTTGGGCATGCTTGTTGTTAGTAAGGCTTTTTAGGTTCAATTTAACTTAATTAGGATGTATATCAGAGAATGTACCACCACATCTATCAGTGAAGTTAAGGTCCTTCTTATGTAGGTGTTCTGTATGCTCCTGACACCTCTTCTTTTTATCTTGTTTCTCGTAGCTCTCTCATCTTTGCCTTTTATTTTGCCAATGTTTTTCTGATGTTTTCCCTAATATTACCAGTTTTCTTGGACATGTAGATCCCTTGTCCTACCCTTTGTATTGCCTTCTTCCAGTTCTTTGCACTGCTGATGTAAGAATATGCTTTCTTGCCTTCTTTTTGTGGAATATTTTTTGCTACTTCCTCCTGCAGAATATTAAAAATGTATATCCATAGTTATTCATATACTCTATCCTCAGTGTGTTATTCCTTAAATTTATTTTTATCGTCCACCACATATTCACTTGAAATATCGTCGTGCTCCTATCTCACTGGCCTAGATAATTTTCTTTCTTTTTTTTTTTAATTTAATTCTAAACTTCACAAAAAGAAGCTGATAAACCTGAGCCACGGTCAGCTCCAGGTCTTGTTTTTTGCTGACTGTGTAGAAATCTTACATCTCTGACTGCATCTGGTGATAGTCATGTGTAAAGTTGTCTCTTCCACTGTTGAAAGAGAATGTTTGCTTCATTTCACACTCTAAAGTCAAACCTGCATGTTATTCAGTTGCACTCCGCCTACTAACACAGACTGCCCCTTCCTCCCGTACATGCACACAAACACGGAGCACTGATGGTGACATGATACATAATACACTTTGTGTGTCATACATATGCATGAAACCTATGCAGGCTATCCCCATGATTTCCTACTAATGTAACCCTGAGTGAAGTGACTCTTGGTCTGTTTTCCAGCCACAGGGACACCACAATACAGTCACATAGGAGTGTTCAGCACATTTACTACATGTCTGTTCATAAATGTCAAGGCATATAACATCTCACTGCCACTGGAGGTGCAAGAGCAGATATACATTCGCCCACCACCTCCCCCTTACAGATCATGATAGCATACTTGTGTAGACACACCATATTTTGCGCTTGTCTTTGTACATATCTTTAATTACTTGTGCTGTAATCTAGGTCTTATATGCCAGAACTAACAGTAACCCCCTCACCACTAAATAATGGTATGTCAGTTCTAACATAACACAGCAGACAGCCCTGGTTGTATTGATTGTTGCCTGCTCTGGCATACATATTACCCATTCCTAAAATGTGCTTTCTAGATCTGAATTGATTCTCTCACTTATACATATATCAATGCATGTCATGTACTGTTTCTGAAGGCATGCCCACCCCAGCAAAGGAATGTAGTCAGCTGTGCTGGGCATTAAAAGTACACATCCTGCATTGCTGTATCATTTCTAAGCACCGTTTAAAGTGGAAGTCATATTGATACACATGCATTGCTAAATGATTTTCTTTCTTTTTGCATTATAGCTTTGCTGAGATGCCCTTCATGAAGTGTGGTATTGTTTACACAGTGTATTAAAAGTGTGCCAACATAGTTGCACGACGTATACATACTATGTTTGTGAATCCATGTAGCTCAGTTGCTCACACATGTTCCTGTGCATATAAGAGTCTGTACAGAACTTGTTTAGAGAGTCAGGAGCAAGGTTAGAGGATGTTTAGTGAAAGCTCTTACGGACTTTCTTGTTGGTAATCTTATAAACACATTCGATTTATGGCAAATGCCTTTTACTGCAGTTTTGAACTAATTCAGATTTATTAAATCCATAACTGAATAGAGTTAATTTAATCCACTTAGCTTTGAGAAAATGACTTGGTGATCTGCCACCTGTTTTCATGTTCGATTTAATGCATTTAGGAAGTGTTGATTGGAAGCTCTGAGGTGGCAGGTTTGTGCTTTGCTACCAGCACAGGTTGGTTTGGGGAAGGAATTAGTTGGTTTGCTTATAGGTAGAAATACAGCTGATTATATGGAATCCATTTTTTAAGATCCATTGACTGTGTCTTGCACAGCACAGTGCGGCGATGCCTGGGATGTGAGACCAGCTGCATACGTTACATCTGCTGTAGGCAGTTTCTAGTTAGTGTACTGTACAGTATTAGTAAAGGTTTGCGCTGATCACCTAGCTTCAGGTGTCAGGTTGCGCTTAATTCTATATGCAGTACCTGCTTTATATTTGATCTCCTTAGTAAGAGTTGTAACCCGACAAAGTGAAATTATAATAATAGTTCAGTGGTAATAAGTAAAAATATGTAGATAAGTAGAAGGCTTGCACATTACAGATTTCTGTACATGGTATATATATATAGAAATGCCATGCAGCCGTAGCTCTAATGATAATTATAATAATAGTAGTAATTGCAACGACAACAACATCATCCACTTGTTATACATTTCTGTCAGCTAGGATATTTCGAGGTGTAGTCCACAAATAACTGGTGACTATGCCTGGCCTTCTCTTCTTCCTTGTTGTACATTTATTAAGTTAACTGTTAGAGAGTAGGTGATTTGCTAACCTTGTAGATAGTATGCCCTCGTATTGAATGAGAGAGAGGGACATAGCAGGCAGAGGTGGCATAATTCATTAAATGCCTTTGAAGTATTTTTTTAATACTTCACTTTAAGCTTCCCTCTTAGCCCAGCATTCTTTTCCTACTTAAGTGCCCTTCTTTTCTCAAGTATTTAAATCTGATAAGGGAGAAGGACATTACCTTACCTTGTACATAAAGATAAATTAGCAGAGTGTTTTGTAATTCTGGGAATTTCAAAATCTGGTGAACTGAAGTAGTTTCTGTTTGTCTATGTGGGATTGGGTAAGTAGTGGTGGAGGGGGATGTATTCATCACTACAAGGTTAGATGAAGCCCCAAAAGAATATTGTGTATGCTGACAGCTAGCGCTGCTAAGTAGCAATGTTTTTTCATTTTAATTTTAGTCAGCAGAAGATATAGATTCCAGTTCTACTCTGGAGTTTGTGTTGAGGAAACTCAGAAAGATTTTGTCCACCCATTCTAACTGGCTAATGTGGTTTAGTCAATTAGTGTGACTTGGTTAATCTCCGATTTAAAGAAGTGGTAAAGCTACACAATGAAACACCATATTAGAGGCTCATTATCATGTATCTGAACCAAACACTGTGCTATCAGACTTGATTGTTCTCTGTATCAGTCCAATTCATCATGGTAGCATAGCCCCTTCCAACACAGACAGACACCCACACACACATTCACACAACAAGCAAACACCTGCACACACAATCATGGAAAGACTTGCTGACCTGTATGCTGACACACACACACACACACACACACACACACACACACACACACACACACACACACCCTGCAGTAGTGTGACAACCTGTGCATATACACATACATATACAGACATGCACCCATCCAGATGCATTTATGCTCCTACAGACACACACACACACACACACACACACACACACACACACACACACACACACACACACACACACACACACACACACACAACTCTGCCAGACTTACTGTACTGCAGCTACTCCCAAAGGAGTGAATGGATGAATGTTGCTTTTACAGCCTTCACTTTTTCCTTCTAGGGAAAACATCACTTCATTAGAGGTTGTCTGAATCACGCTTCCTTGTTAATCTGGAGTTGCCACCATTTCCAGGGGACAGCACAGTTAGTGGTAGCCTTAACCACCCCCCTAGAATGCCACACTAATGTACAGCTTTCCCAACAAAACCATTGTCCATACTACCATAGCAGCAGTGTAGTTTCTGTATTGGAAAGGCTTACTTCGATAGGGAAACCTTTCGAGTTAAGGCTTCTGCATTGCAGTAAGCATTTCTGAATCCCATGGTACATTTTTCTTTGAGTAAAAGATTTTGCATGTTACAGTTTGTGTTGATAATATTTTAAAATCACGATGGATCTGTTTAGAAGTCTGCATTTCTGTTTACTTTCTTGCTTTTTTCCCCTTCGTGTTCCTTCCAGTGGTCAGTTGCTTTTCTTTGGAAAACTTGTCCTATTCATCCAAGAAGTTCATTTATTTGTTTTGTTTATTTCCAGTTGCCAGGGAACTTGTTGGAGCTGTACAATAACCAGAGTATTACTGCTCCTACAGTCACTGTTAGCAACTCCTGCCCTGCTGACCCGACCAACATCAAAACAGAACTGACAGGTGAGTGGTACATTTATTTCTATACTATGAAGTTGTCTCATAAGTTATCTTAGTTCTCAGTGGTGATTATAATCAGTTTAGGAGGTCAAAGTGTAAAAAACTGTATGGAGATTAAGTATGTTGTATAGAGTCCATGAAGAGGAACTGTTCTGTTATATTACTAGTACATGAAAGCGCAATAACCATTTTGAAGTACAAGTTCCTATTCATCACAAGAAGTCAGACTGCACTGGACATAATTTAGTCACGATGAGCAGGTACTGGATTTTCTTTTTTAGTATGTTTGAGTTCACACAGCCATGGTGGTGCAGTGGTAGCATTGTTGCCTCACAGAAAGAGGTTCTCCCGTTCGATTCTCGGCTGGAGTGCAGGGAGTGCCTTCTGTGCAGATTCTGCATGTCCTCCCCGCAGTTGGGTGGCGTTCGAAAGACATGCATAAATGGGCGTGCCTTCATTGAAGGTTGGATGTCGAGCTGCCACCTCGGCGTTCGTGAAAATCTACTGCCAATCATTAGTGGACCTGAGTTCCCTAACCCAGAAAAGCCGAAAGACAAACAAGTATGTATGAGTTCATGCAGTACATTCGAAAATACTGTTCTTTACAAACATGCTGAAACCTTTCTTCTCAAGAAGGCAAAGCTACTTCCTTCCTTCACAAAACTTCAGGTTTGCATTATTATGTTTGCTTCTCTGTCAGTTATAAACACAAGATATTAGAGAAGTTGAACGACATACCAATTCACTGTAGCCTTTCAAACTTTACTTCTAGTATTCTGAATAAGAAGTATTATGTAAAAGATAGTATAAGCAGATCATCACAGCTACTCACCCACAAATATATTGTTTTTATACATATCAGCTTAATTAGCCAGCATCCTTGTAGTAAGTATTACCAACAGTACAAAGTGTAGTTTCTAGCAAGGGCAAGATACCCTGTTGTAATTTTAGTTTCCCATATCTCTCTCTGTATATAATGTTTGGAAGTTATGATATAACAATGCAAAGTATCATGGGGAAGTTATGATAGTGCAAAGTACCATGGGCTTTACCCTAGACTAGGAACATTTTTTTTAAGGTAAACATAAAAGAACTTAGTTAACTTTGTACACTGTCCATTGAAGCACCAACCATGTGACATACATAAGTAACAGATTCTAACTTTGCCAAATTAAAAAGGAATCTGCAGTTCACAAGACTAATTACCAATAAGGAAACAAAAACGTTATAATAAACTACTCTATTCTAGCTTATTATAAAGTTTTTGTTTTCTCGCTGAGTCCTGCAAATTGCAGATTCCTTTTTAGTTTTTTGTTATTCAGCTTTGGTTTCTGGAGCCAGTATGCTAATTTAGTTTAAGTTATGTAAATGTCAAAACTGCATACTCCGTAGCAGTTCTGCTCTTCAACAACTTCATACTGTTTCTTATGGTAGAATTGATATTCCAGAATCTTTTAGTGATGATTCAAACTAAATTAAACCATGGACATAACATTATGTTGCTCCTGTTATTTTTGTTATTATCCTGGCATGCAGTACCTCCTAGGTAGTGTTTTATATTTTTTATTAATGTTTGTTTCCTTACCCTGTTGCCTGGTGACCATCTACCCTTGCCATACTTGCTATGCCCATTTGTTTACCATCACCATGTTAAAGTCATAGCATGGCCACCATTATGAATTTTCTAGTTTTCTGGCCCTAATCTTACCACTAGCAGCTGATGTGTGATCACATATATGAGGACCTACATGCCCACTGTTATACAGGAACAGTGAAGACTAATATGTAAGCGTGGCTTGGCAGAGGCATGTTCACATCTGTGGCCATATGCTGCATGTCCTACACCTCTCTTTCCAGTAGGTGCACTGGCATTAGTAGGCCGGACATCCTCCTTTCCCCCAGAGTGCTCATGCTGGCACAGGTTGCTCATTCCTGTCCTTCCTTAGTGACATTTCTTGCTTATCTGGTCATAGTTAGGACCTTTTTGTCTCTGCCCACAGATCCTTCTACATTCTACTTTATTTTATTCTTTCCTGCTCACTTGGCTGTCACACTTTGGATTGCCTCTATTTTTGGCCTGGAGATGTCTAGAGGTAACTCTTTTTTCCCATAAATTAATTCTGCCATTTGAACTCTTTTTTTTTTTTTTCCCATCTCTTTGCTCCTTTATGACACATGGTTATCCAATATGACAGTCACCTTTTTTGGGGGTGGGATTAGCCTTCAGCTTTGATTTAGATCAGTTAAGCAAGGTCTACAGTGAAACTAAACTTCCAGGTCAGCCTCTGCAAAAATCAAGTTTCATCAAAAAGGAAATAGCCAAAATGACCATATATACGCAGTACCTGACAGTGAAGCAAGTTCATCCATGTAAATGATATATTTCAGGATAAATCTCCCCATCCCTTTATTAAATTCAAATCTGAGGTTGGCAGAAATTATGGAAAGGGATGTATCCTTCAGTGTGTGAGTTAAGGGGAGTAGAATATAAAAAAAAAAACACTTGAGTGAGTCATATTGTTTTCCCACTCAAAAAAAAAACAAAATTTTGAAAGGGGTTGCTGCAAATGTTGTCTTTACCCCATGATTCAGCAACAACAAACTGGATTATAGTGAGGATGACCGTGTGCATGTATATGTCAGGGGAGCAAAAAAGATCAAAGTCATTGATCAAATGCCATTTGTTTGAAATGGTTTTCAGTCAGGTTGCTGATGAGAATTAGTTACAACCCAATTTGCAGTAACCATCATCCTTATTATCAGCGTGTTGTGTCATCTATTGCCATCTCTCTTCATTCAGTGCCACTCTCCTACCTTCTTCGACAATCATGCCGTTGCAGGTCTTCTGTCATGTAGTCCATCTGTCTCTTTGCTGGGCACCTTTGCTTCCTCTTGCCTACTTCTTGTCTTTCCCAAATCTTATTCACCAGATTATATTCTGCTTTTCTTCACATGTGCCTGAACCACCATAATCTGTTCTGTTTGACCTTCTCTGTAATTGGAGCTATTTTGGTTTCTGCTCTGATGTCCTTATTTCTTTGTCTGTCTCACGGTGTGCTTCTTACCAATCATCTCAGGCACATCATCCCCATCACCTGTAGTTTCCTCAGCTACTGCACCTTCACTGCCCAGGTTTCTTTACCATACAGTAGTACTGGTCACACCACTATTTGGCACACCCTGTTTTTCAGCGTCTTTGGCATTCATCTGTCATACACTGCCCTTGAAGCTCTGTGCCAGTTGTCTGCAGCCCCTCTGATTCTAGCTTTGACCTCCACATTCAGATTTCCCTTCTCTTCAACCATCCCTCCCAGATACTTGAAGTTGTTAACCTGTTCCACTATCTTTCCTTCTACCTCAGTTCTTAGCTTCTTCTGATTTCCCCCATTTGTTACCATTACAACTGCCTTATCTGTACTCAGTTTCATCCTGTGTGCCTTCAGTTTTGCATTTCCTTCCTCTATCCTTTTTTCTAATGTTCTTGCTCAGAGTATGACTGTAAGGATTTGCTCAGACTGATTGTAATGTGAAGTGTTGCTTGTAAAGATTTTCTGGGCCTTGTACCCCTCTCATCCTGACATCCACCCATTTCCGTATTAGTACTTCTGTTCATCTCACACATTTCTTGTAGCAGACCTTCCTCGTAAAGGAGTAAGTGGTCCATATGGTCTGTTACTCCTAAGACTGCTATACCTCTCTCCCAACCCCCCTTAATTATTGAGGCAGGAATTTGGCCAACTCTTGCTGTAGGCTTGTAGGTGGACCCTCCCTCTCCAGGGAGCGACAGAGAGTTTTTCCCCAAAGACAACCATTTCTCTTTTAAAAAAAAAAATGCAAAGGTCGAGGCAGTAGGCAACATTTTCACAGAAACTAGCTGGGTTTTCTTTTAGTATGCATGTAATGGGAATCCCAAGTGGGAAGAACATGGGTAATATCATAGACATCCTTGTCTTTACTGGCAAAACATTGATAATGTCATAGGCTTCATTGCTGTTACTGGGCAGAACATGGATAATGTCATAGACATCATTGCCCTTGAAACAAGCTTACTCAAACCCTTCCTTTGTTACCAGGCAGCATGATGTTTTCGGAAGCAAATCTATAGTCCGCCTCCGATGCATGCCCCATCTTAAGCAGAATACAATTTCCTCGTCCATGGATGGGTCAGCTGACATAACCCCCCCTCAATCCTGCTGCCCACCTGGATACTGCAGTATCTAAAGAGCTAGTTAAACTCTGGCCTTCTGAGTCACAGTCACGCCTCCAACTCTCTTCACCATTGAGATGAGTATGTTGCTTCTAGTGTGTTCAGTTAGATTAATTAGTAGTGGTTTTGGATTTCTGAAGCACTTGTTGCTCATTTCTTTGTATTATTTTATACCTACTACTGTATCAGAAATATGTGCTGCTCAGGACTTAATACTGATTTACATGATGTTCAGTAAAACCATGCATAATATAATAGTAGTATGTAAAATCACTGCACAAACTTCATTACATCTAAAATACTCCATACCTCCAAAAAAGGAACTATCACCAGCTACACCACAAAACCTAAAACAGCACATTCACATAAGTGTATCACTAAATCTACTGCTAGCAGTTGACATTCACCTTAACCCTGGACCCTCTCATGCACCAAGTTACTCAACAAATAATAAATCAACCCTATCTGAAGACCTAAATTATTCTCCTGACAAAATAAAAATAGCAACAGCAAAACTCATTAATCTGTTCTATATGAACCTCAGAAACATTGTAAACAAAATTCCAGAACTACATGCATGGATAAACTATTACTCCCCTGCCATATTAACTATAAGAGAATCTAGGCTAAAACATAACATTAGTAACAAAGAATTAATCCCACATAGTTTTGAATGGTTTTAACATCCTTACAGCTGATAGATTAAACAAAAAAGTATGCGCATTAGTAATGTACCACAGCAGCACAAACTTGTCACCTTTCCCATCTTCCATATCCTACTCCACAATGCTGAACTACTTCTAAGTAACCTAAAACTAAATGCACATAAAACGATATGTATGGCAGTGTTTTGTATCCCATCTGGAGAAAATATCACCACTGGCTATCCCACAATGTACACACGGAGACAATTACACTAGGCATTGTTAACATCGACTGATCAAGTCTCACTTCTGAGATAACGACTTTTTGTATAAACCTGAACAGTTTCTTTCAACTTATCACTGGTCCTACCAGAATTGTCCTGAAAGATGGTAAGACAACCACCTTGGACTGGAATTTAACAAGTCACCCTAATAATATAAGCTCCCACGGCTCTTTAACAAGCACGCTTAGTGACTACTTCAAAATGTATGCCACAGGAGAATGTCGTACTTCCCCCAGGGAACACACACACACACACACCCTCTCACAATGTTAGCAGCTTTGACCCAGAACTGTTTAACACCTCACTGCAATGACAGAACTGGATCATCCTAAAAATGTTGTTTCTAGATGATGCTATTGTCTGTTTTAATAAGATATTTATAGAATTATCTGTTTTAGCAAGATATTTATGAACTACTAAGTAGCATGCCCCCTTAGGCTTAAAAGAGTACAAAACAACCCTGCTGCTTGACTCACTCTTACCACCAGGACATTAAGAAGGAGTAAAGCCTAGAAGGCATGGCTCAGTAATAAAACAGAAAATAATCGTCAATAATATAAATACATACAAAATAAAGCCAAATGCCATATCAAACTTTACAAGAAACTTTATTACTCCAATTTGGAGAATAGATGCTACAAAAGTTCTAGACAATTCTGGGCCACTATATCTAAAATACTGCACCCTGGATCAAAATGGACACCCAAACCCCAACCCCATCTTCCACTGCTCACCAGAAGAATCAGCCAATGCTTTCAATGATCACTTTATCTCTAGCATCGTTAAACTACTTCACAACCAATCTCAAAACAAATTGACCTCCTCTCACCTCCCAGTTCCATTAATACTCCGCTCATTCTGCTTTCAACCAGTATCCACCATAACAATCAAAAAATACTTCCAACAAATTAAATATAGTATACTAACTCCAGATAGAATTCCTGGTGATTTCCTAAAATAGCAGCAAGCTCAACTACCTTTACAGTATCCATTCTCATAAGTAGCTGTATTCAGGAATCCCATGGTCCAGCTGGTTTACTGCTAAATGCTTTATACTTGGAAGGTTGACTCGAGCTGAGCGAACCCTGACTACTGACACCAACCCATGTTCCCACTACCTACAAGTGACACCCGTCAGTAGGAACCTCTCTCTGTTCTAGCTATGTAGCCCACTCTAAGAACTCTATCCCCTCATCCCTTAAACATCCTAGCAACTTTTCAAGTTTCAGAACCAGTTTAAAGAATTGTCTGTCTGATGGGTCTACTTCTAAATTTTGAAGTTTCAAAATTTTGAATTTCTTATGGTCAAGGCCATAAGATCGAATCTTTGAAACTACAAACTGTTTAAATGCAGATCGCCATATAGCACAGAACGGTATATTTACCATTTTCCTTGCTGTAGTGCATTCTCAGTGTTGGTATATTTAATTAGCAGGGGGTGTGGGGGGCACAGCAGGGCTTGCGCCCTGCAAAAATGTAAGAAAAAAAAGATTTTTTTTATGTGTTTTTTTTTATTTACATTTTTAAGTTTCAAAACTTCAATTTTATGGTCCCGACCCTAAGAAATTCGAAGTTTTGAAATTTTTAAATTTAGTAGTAGTCCCTTGTCTGACACCTGAAACTGCACAATCCCCCAAAACAGATGTACGACCATCTAGTCACTGTAACTGTGCCTCTCTCACCCTGATTTTACTAATACCTCCATAATGTAGCAGGTAGTAATGGCCTAACATTACAAGAAGCTCTCACTTTAATGATACCGTACTCCTAATGTATGCTCTTCTACTTCTTTGGGCAGCACTTATGCTTATTATTTTCATCTCTAGTGTCCTTCTATAACATCCTCATTTTTCTAATACTAATTAACTCTTTCTCTCTCCATGCCCTTAATTTTCCCTCTAGTGCAGTACTCCTCCGCATCTCATTCTGTTGCTGTTTTTCACCTCCATATATTATTAGAAATATAATGTTTGGAATATCTGTATATTAGTTTTCTTGACATAGGCTTACCCACTTCTGCAAATCGTCCTGCTACTTGCAGTACATACAGTATTCTTGTTCACAATTTATTCTAGCAATGTTCTGTAAATGTATTTCAATCCATTGTGTGGGCTCTTATCTCCTGTGTAAAAGGCACACCCGAATCTATTTTAAAGTGCTATATCTGTTGTGTGATATTCTCCCTTTCCATATAATTACTTATCAGCTATTGTAAAATGTTATGTTTGTTTTGCGGAGTCTTTCTCCCCAACTCTTTGTAAAATATTGAATCTGTTGCAGGGTTTTTATTTCGTTTTGTATAATTACTCATCAACTACTGTTTGATTGTTTTTGAATATGTTGCAGAGCTTTTCTCCCTGGGCCTCCACTGAAAATGGACCATTGGCTTTCTTGGTTACCAAAGAACAAGTAAAATAAAAAATAAATAAGTAAAGCAGATGCAGTTAGACCTGCTAAGAGATTTTGTTCTGGAAGATTGGGGTATCAGTACATTGCTGTGCATAGTTCTGGAACCTTAGAGTATCAGTACTTTGTTGTAAATGCATCGAGTCCAGCCTGTTAGCATTAAAAGCCTAAATACTACCCTTCAGTAGTCATAGCAGAGAGTCAAACGAAGAGCAGTTTTTGTATTATTATATTAGTTATGTCAATAAGCATTGTATCAGACCTCAAAATTCAGGAAAGGAATTTTTGTTGTAGATTTTATAAAGTCATTTGTTTTGCTATTTTGTGTGTCTGTAGAAAGCTCTAATTTTACCAGCAAAATTTGTAAGTGTAAGGGGATCAAAGTTATGTCTTAAGTTCAGAGATCATTTTAGTATTTGTAAGTCATAACAAGTGGATTTGTGGTCTTTTGGTCCTTTGACTTAAGGAAACTTTTTAAGTAAAGGATGTGTACATGGTTTAACAGTAGCTTTGCATTCTTTAAGGTATACAGAAGATGGTGCATGTATTTTTGGCTCAATGCCAGCGTGGGTACAACAGTAGTTTTTTCGGATGTATCATTGCTGTGCCTTATGTACAAGGGCTCTACTTAGTAATGGAGGATCCAGTGTTTTGTCCAGTTGGATATGGCATCATTGATATATTGTGCAGTTTCAAGACCCCCATATAACAACAGATCTTTAAGAAGGTCCAGAC
>NC_056741.1:882687719-882795219 GCF_019279795.1 Protopterus annectens
AAGAGGATCAAGGGTCTCAAACAGATGCCATATGCTGCTCGGTTAAAAAAACTCCAGCTCTACTCAGTTGCATACCGCCTACTTCGCGGCAATCTGTGCCTGACATACAAAGCTATGTCTAATCCAGAATTAATGGACATGCTCCACCTCAGTAAATCTAAATCCCTTAGAGCCACACGCTCGAGGGACTTGAACCTCAGCACAGAAATAAATAGAACTTGCTGGAGGGACAGGTTCATAACCCAGAGGTTCCCTTCACTCTGGAATAGAATTCCAGTTCATGTGAGGCAGAGCACCTCACTGAATGTCTTCAAGAGGAATCTCGATAAGTGGATGGGGGATCGTAGGTTTGTCCCAGGGATTGCTCCCGTGTCACTATTAGACAGAGGCACAGTAAACTAAACCTTAAAAAGGGCACAGTATACTCAAATCAAGGGGTGGCGTAAGCCATACAGAATCGGGCTAGGCTTATAATTGCCCCAGGGCAGATAGCCTAGTATGAACCTATGAACCTATGAACACCACAAAGCCGACACCCAAAACACTGACACCAAAAGTCCGACAACACACAATACCGAAAACGCACAAAACCGAACACCATAATACTGACACACAAAACGTAAACTACACATTGCACACTACTATGTATGCACTAACCTTAACCCAAACCCTAACCCTAAGGTCCGACACTACCGCACACTTACCCTACCCGCACCCTAAACCTAAGTCCGACACTACTGCACACTCACCTTTCCTGCACCCTAACCCTAAGTCCGACACTACCGCACACTCACCTTTCCCGCACCCTAACCTTAAGTCCGACACTACCGCACACTCACCTTTCCCACACCCTAACCCTAAGTCCGACACTACCGCACACTCACCTTTCCCGTACCCTAACCCTAAGTCCCTCACTATCGCACACTTACCTGATCCACACTCTAACCGTAAATCCCTCACTGTCACACACTTACCGAGTCACGCTCACACGTTGCCCATGTTGGTGTTTCAGCTGTCGGGATTTCAACTTGTCAATCATCCGTGTTGTCAGTCTTCTGGGCGTCGGCTTTGTGGAGTGTCAGTCTAGTGTAGGGGACCCATATATGGATATAGATATAAAATTATGTATGTATGTATATATATATATATATATGTATAGTTATATTTATTCTACATATATCCCTGTTTCAAGATCGCCATATCTTTGAGAAAATGGAATATTGTAAGAAATGACACTCTCATATTTGGTATACATTAGTCTGGCTTTTTTCATTCAGTCTCCACATGTCAGTCTGTGTCAGGTCCTGACAATTCAAACTATTAACAACATGAGCAGCTTAGCCCATTTTTTAGCATGTTTCCCTTCCTGATGAAATGGTGTTTGCTACACAGACTAAAGCAGAATCCCATAACAAGTTTCTATTGTTACACATGTTGTTTCAGTAACATTTTTTATGAAACAAAACTTTGTTGTACAACAAAGAAAGATCAGCCTTTCATTCCGAAATTGATCATTAAGCAAAAATGGAACTAATGACCCATGCTATCACTGTTGTAATTTTTCAGACATTAACTGGTTATCTCTTCTTCACTTGCTCCTTTCCAGTCTGTCCAGCAGTTCACCATCTCACTGCTCAGAATTCCTTGCAGCTGGAGAATGGCTTTCCGAATGAGTCAGGAGCACTGTGTTGACTTTCAAGGATTTCTAAGCCATTGTGTGATCACTGACAAAAGCTAGAAAAAGTTTGTTTTCAGGAAGCCAGTAGAGTGGAAGTTAAAAAAGTATGGGCATTAGAACTAACAAAAAGGGCTTTGTCTGTGTAGTTTTCAGCTGGTTGGAAGTAAAGAGCTGAACAGAACTACATAAAATAATTGTTTGCATCACTGGTTCATTGACTCACTTCTCTGCCATTGCCTTCTTTCCTTTTACAGTTGAAAGAAGACGACGGTTTAATATCAATGACCGCATTAAGGAACTTGGAACCCTGATCCCAAAGTCCAGTGATCCGTAAGTTTTTGTTTTGTTTTATGTTTCATACTGTAAAATATGCAAACTGTAAAGCTACCCTAACAAACGTGTTAAGAAATTAAGAATCTTTTTTTACTAAATCTCTGAAGCTGTAGTCATCAAATGCAGAAACCTTTGCAGTTGTTTAAATACCTGTTTGTGTTAGCATGATGTGTCAACATTTCCATAACAGTGAGTCTTAACTTCTTCTCAGAGTCACTATGTTGGTGTTTCAGCTGTCGGGATTTCAACTTGTCAATCATCCGTGTTGTCAGTCTTCTGGGCGTCGGCTTTGTGGCATGTCAGTCTAGTGTAGGGGATACTATCTGGGCTTTCTGCATGGATTTCTTCTCTCAACTTGACCAATAAAAAAGCATTATTCCACATTAGTAATTGATGTAGGCATTAAAAAGTACCATTATTTGGAGACAGATACTTGTGTTGCCGGATTCCTTATTCGGCGACATAATTGGTAGACTGTCTGTGTCGTGTAGTATATACTTAGGAAGGACTAGTTGGAAAAAGCTTATAAATATTCGGTTTTCAGTGATTCTTGTTTTATCAGAGAATGTGAAGTGAATATAAAGTGGTTGCAGTTAAGGTTAGGACAGCTGCACCGTACGTACATTGTTAAAAAACATAACACCGGGTTATGTCTAAGTAAAAAATATCTCTTTAGAGGCCTTGAGTCCTTTTTGTAGGATATGAATATCACGCCAAATATCTGATGATGATTTGTGTCTTCCTATAGATTTTTTAAAGCTGGTAGGTGAGGTAACCACACCCCTGGAAAAATAAATTCTTTACATTATTAATGTAGGTAAAAGTAGCACGGCTTACCAAAGGTCTGGAAATAAAACAAAACCATGCCACAGGAAGGTACAGCATTATTTTGTATGGATTCTGTCCATTCGTGACAGATCAGACAATGGAAGTTAACACTTTTATAAAGTAAGTAGCAGTGAATTTCATTGGGATTAAATCAATGTAAGATCAGGACCTAGGATACAAACAGTATGCCGCAGCAAGTCTTCTTCTTTCGGCTTTTTCCCAGTTAGGGGTAACCACAGCGGATCACTTGTCTGCTCATGATTGACAGTGGAGTTTTACGGTGTCAAGTTGCCAGCCCAGCGCCCAACCTTCCACAGAAGGCACACACATGCACACACTCACACCTAGGGCCAATTTAGAGTATCCAATCCACCTACAGCATGTCTTTGGGATGTGGGAGGAAACCAGAGCACCCAGAGGAAACCCACGTGACCACAGGGAGGGCATTCAGACTCCGCACAGAAGGCACCCCAGCCGAGGATCGAACCGGAGAACCTCTTGCTGTGAGGCGGCAATGCTAACTGCTGCAACACCGTGTCTGCCCAAGTATGCTGCAGCAAGCAGCAGATTTAAAAAGAGCATTTGAGAGGCTTCATTTGAGGGTTACAATGGGCAGATGTATGTCACAATATGTCAGAATGGAAAACACGTTGTTGTCTGCACTTAACCTTAGCTGCATCTGTTACAGATAGAAAGTGTTAAGATTTGTTTTGGAGTGCAAAACATTCTGCTTCATGAATTCATTGACCTTTTTGGATAGATCTCAAGCAGAAACTGAAATGTGATTCATTTTGGAGACAGTCAGAAGCTTGGGATGATTTTAACTTTAGAATGTATGCTTGGAAATGGAGAAACAAGGTATAGATTTAACCACATTTTCCTGTTGCTAGTGAGGTACTACCTTAGTAATGCATGGACATTTGAGCCTTCACTTCCTGTAGCTGGCTCAACAGGGACTGTACCTAATGTGGCTGTGAGACAGCAGTGACTATCCAATACCCTTTCTACTTATCCTAGATCTTAGCTTGCTAGTACCTATGGATCCAAGAAAAACATGACCAAATCTCCTTGTCACGCTCTGAAACTCCAGATAATAAAATGAAATGAGCAGAAAGGATGATACTAAATTGTGTAGTAATAGATGAAGAGGTCTAGCCATAGGCATACCCTTATATCAAAGAGCTAAACAGACACAAAGATGCACATTTCTCACAGATTTTCTGAACTGTGAGTTGCCTGTGCCAGAAGTTCTACTGGATCTTTCTTATGGCTTTTGTAAGTGTAGCAAATATACATCTTCACCGTTTACCTTTGTCATGCATGAAGATAGTCTTTTGCTTTTATTTCAGCAGAGGCATTGTACGTAACTGGTTCCGGAAGGCTTATAGGCCGTGGAGTATAGCCCTTACTTTTTGATTAGCTGTGTGCAGGATATTTTATCTTTGCTTTATGCTTGTCATCCTGTTTCTGTGCCACCTGTTGAAAGAATAAGATGACAGCAGAGGATTAATTAGCAAATGTGTCTGGGTCCACCCTACTATATGTGTTCTCTTCTGTTAACATGATGATTCCTTTGAGCCTTGACATTGTGATGGGAACCCTGATAATATTTGTTCCAAATGTTTCAGCAACAGAAATAGGTGCTGTCCTAGCCATTATGTACTTTTGTACTAACAGAGCCTGCACACTTAGATGGTCATACCTGTCCTAGGGACAGAAATGCTAAACTATAGTTTTTGCCCAAAACTTCGGTGTTTCATGGATATTAAAACAGAAAGATAAAGAAGATTGTCATCAGACACCATTCATAAGGGATGCCAGCAACAATTTGCTCGCCAGTTCAGAGAACATCAAAGACATATGGAAGAAATACTTTCAGCAGCTTTTGAATGCAGAAAACCACACAGAAGCTGTCCTGCCCCAGCCTACAATGAAAGAAGGAGATCCTGCCTTAGGAGAAGTAGAAATAGCACTAAGAAAAAAGAAGTCAGGGAAAGAAGCAGGCTCGTAAGAGTCACAAATGGATATGATCAAGATATTAGAAAAGTTAAGGAAGAAATGGCTCCAGAGGTTACTCATAGCAACATGGAAAGAAAGGCATATCCCAGATAACTAAAAAATAGGCTTTCTAGTGCTGCTGTACAATCAAGCCACAAGAGCAAAGTAGACATGGAAACTGATAAACAGATCCTTCTCTGTTTACACAGAATGGGACTATACTTGATTCAAGAACTCTTCAATTTCAGCAAGTACTGAGAATAAGGGACAACCCTTTAATGGATGACATGAATTTATCTATGTCTTCCTTTTTGTCTGATAAGACCGAATTCACTGTGAAATTAACCTGCCATGCATCAACCAAAAGACAGAAGGCAGGAAGGGAACAGCACAAGAAGAAAAGGAGGAAACGCACAAGGGCCTGTAGCACAGACTCAGTGTCTGCCACATAACAAGTAGTACACAAAATATCTAACTATGAACTTTCAGAAAATGAATTGTCACAAAATAGAGATATGACTTTTGTGCCATCATGTAACAGCAATTTGGTTGATTATTTGACTAAATTTACAGACTATTTACTAGAAAACTGAATCTCAGATTATTTTTTTCCAGAAAACATTCCAAATGTAGATGCATTTAAGAAACCTAGTACGTTTGTTCCAATACGTAATAAAATTGTTCAAGTTCTTCAGGATCTGTGTGAACAAGAGTTACATTCTCTTATTTTCTGAAAGCTTACATTTTGAGAACACTTTTAGCGATCTTTCAGAGATTAAATTATCAGCTTTGAAATCACTACAGGACAAGAATGACATAACGATAGTTTAAAAGAAGGAATGACTTAAATGAGCTATGTAATGTTCAACTGAAAACGATTGGGTAGATAAGTGATGTGTAATGTTTGTAACTGGGAGTCTGTCAGTATGGTTTGTGATGTAAAACGCTTGCAACTGGCTTATCCACTGCTCCCAGAGTTTTCACAAAATGCCTGGCTTCAGCCATTGGTTTATGCAGACAAATAAATATTAAAATTTACCCCTACTTAGACGATTGCCTGATTCAGGCAGGCAATCAGGAAAAGCTGTTACAGCACCTGACCTTTGTAAAGGACCTACTGATCTCCCTGGGGTATACTATCAACGAAAAAAAATCAAAACTAGTCCCTGCACAAAAAGTTGTATTCCTGGGAGCATGCTTGGACACAGCATCCCAGATGGCATTCCTTACTCCAGAAAAACAAGCCAATTTAACAGGCTACTTCTCTCAACTAGCCACCAGAACCCAGTTATCCGCAAGGAAAATCCTGCAAGTTCTAGGGTTCATGGCCTCCTGCATTCTACTCATTCCATATGCCGGACTGCATATGAGGAAACTACAATGGTACCTAAAAAGCCTTTGGTGTCAACACTCTCAAGACCTGGAAACTGTCATACCCTGTCTAAGGAAAGATTTTCTTTGGTGGGCAGCAGCATGCAACCACAACAAGGGACTTCCTTCTCACAACCCCACGCTGCCCAGACCCTCACCACAGATGCATCAGACTATGCCTAGGGTGCACACCTGGATGGCAGGTGCATTCAGGGACATTAGAGCCCAAATCAAATACATCTGCACATCAAAAAGAGATGCTAGCTGTTCAGAACGCCCTGACAGCCTTCAGACCCCTACTTTCCCGGGGCCACTAGTGATCAAAACAGACAACACCACAGTGATGTGGTATATCAACAAGCAGGGAGGGACTCACTCTTATCCTCTCTACAGGCTCACCTTGACCCTTTGGCACACAGCCTTAGCCATGCAAATACACCTGCTAGCACAATTCCTGCCAGGCTCCCTAAACTTTCTGGCAGACAACTTAAGCAGAAGCCTGCTAGACCCACACGAGTGGCAGCTAGACCACAAAACCTTCAACCTTGTAACCCAGAAATGGGGCACCCCCGAAGGTGGAACTCTTTAACTCCCACTCCAATCATCAGCTCAGCAAATTCTGCACCAGGAAAACTCACAGCAAGGCCTGGAAAGTGGATGCTCCCTCCTTCCAATGGGTAAACCTCTTGATCTATGCATTTCCCCTTCTACCACTCATTTTAAGGGTACTGCTCAAAATAAGGGAGGAAAAAACAAGGGCAATCTTGATTGCCCCAGACTGGCCACATCAGCACTGGTACTCACTGCTGTGCAGCCTGTCACCCTGCCACCATGGCAACTACCTCAGATCCCAACACTCCTGACACAGAAGAATGGAGAATTCATGCATCCACAATTGCAGACCCTGAACCTGGCAGCCTGGCTTATTTCCTGACCTCTCCTCAAGCTGCTAGCCTAAGCAAGCAAGTCCTGGATGTTATACATGAGGCCAGATGCCCCGGCACTAGAAAATCTTATGCTGACAAGTGGAAAAGGTTTTACACCTGGATCCAGGCTAAAGGAGCTGAAACAGCACAGCCCTCCCTACCTCACATCCTGGATTACCTAGCAGACCTACTACACAGGGGGTCTATCCTTCTCTTCTATTAAAATTCATGCCTCTGTCATCTCTGCTCATTACAGCACAGAGCCACCTGTCTTCTCACACCCTCTCATCAAACAGTTCCGAAGAGGGGCTATCAACTTAAGGCCACCCAGAAGAGCTCCTACCCCAGCTTGGGACCTTAACTTTGTGTTGGAAAAGCTCACCCCCCCCTTGAGCCTGCAGCTTCAGCAGAGTTAAAATTCTTGTATTGGAAAACAGCCTTGCTTCTGGCCATCACTTCAGCTAGAAGAGTTTCAGAGCTACAAGCACTCATGACTGTAGAGCCCTTCATCATTTTCCATGCTGACAGGGTCTCCCTCAGGACTAACCCATCCTTCATGCCTAAAGTGTCCAGTGTGGCTCTCAACCAATCCATTCATTTGCCCACCTTTTTCCTTAACCCACAAAACAAGGGGGAAGGATTCTGCACTCTCTAGATGTGCACAGACAGCTCAGATTCTATCTAGATAGGACTAAATCTTTTAGAAAAACTGACCAATTGCTAGTCAGCTTTGCAGCAGGGGCAGAGGGCAAGGCCATATCCAAACAAACAGTCTCCAAATGGATAGCACACTGCATCAATTTCTGCTGCAAACAGCATGGGAAACCACCCCAAAGTGGGTCAGGACGCATTCCACTAGGGCAACCTCCACCTCTGCAGCTTTTCTCAGAGGGGTCCCCACCAGGGACATTCTGGTGGCTGCAACATGGACTTCTGTTCATCAACAAGCATTACCACCTGCCTATCTTCTCCAAATCCAGGGCAGGCTTTGCCACCGCAATCTTGCAGGGCATCATAGCCAGCCCTCAGTCTTCTTGACTGCCTCCACCCTTTTCTTCAACTTTGGGAATCAACCCAAGTGTGATGACTGCAACAGTGAAACATGAAGAACATAGTACAGTTGTGTCCACTTACCATAAATGTAGATGTCTGAGTGTATTCACTGTTGTAGTCCTGGTTTCCAACCCTCCATCCCCCTTGTCTCTCTCTCTCTCTCTTCTTCCTCTCTCTTTACAGGGAATATTTGGTATTTACTTTCTACTGGTGGTGTTCTTCCACCATAACCTAGCTCCCTATTTTGGAAAAACTGATGTAATGGCGTCGGCTGCCTGATTTTATACCACTGACGACTTAATGTCAGTTCTGGAGTGACAGCAACCACAGAAATACTAAGCCTCTGGTATTCAGGCCAACTGAGGGCTACCCCTGGCAGGATAACCCAAGTGTGATGACTGCAACAGTGAATAAACTCTTAACATCTACATTTATGGTACGTGTACACAATTGTACTTTCTAGTTGGAGTCTGGAACTCACATGGTTTGGATAAAGTTCTATGATGCTTTGTTCACATATAATAAGATCTATGATACTTTTTTTCTGGGTAGCAGTATTTGCAGGTAACTCTCAGAAATGTAGAATGCATTTTTTGTGCCGTATCCTCATCACATTGATGTGACAGGCAGCACCGTGGCACAATGGTTAAGCTCTATTCCTCAAGAGTTTTAGGGTATGTGGCTCATTTTTGACCTTCTACTGTCTATATACTACTCACAATGTTCTTACCTTGTCTATGTGGATTTTCTCCAGGTATTCTGATTTCCTCCCACCTTCCAAGAACATGCAAGTTGATGTCAACTGCAAGCAGCAGTGGGAAAGTAGTTAAACAGGCAAGGTTATTGCTGATCTCACTGAACTGGCTGCCACCCCGGTACTTTTAATATTTGTTTGAAGGAATACTAATTTGTAGTTCCCCACAGCAGAGTTTTTATTTGTGTTGTTGACTACTCCACCCACATGAAAAATAAAACCATTGGTTGTGCAGGAGTTTACCCCTGCAGTACTTACACAGCTACATGTTGTAACACCCAGCATCTGTGATCTCTAAATGACAGCTTGTAAGCTGTCTACCTGTTCTTTTGTTTCAAAAGTAGCAACAAGGTCATAGATTGCTGCATAATAACATGTTACTGTATTAAAAAAATATGATAGCTTGCAGTCTGTCATTAAGTGATCATAATCACTTATAAACAGTGAAGAAGTTGCCAAACAGTTGTATTTCCCTGGGTGTCACACTCTGTTCCCTTCCTCTGTGCCACCCAAAGTACAATTTGTTTAAATGAATAGGATTTCCTTACTGTTCCTAAACCTTTTAGTGTCACTTCATGAGAAGTCATGCAAAGTCCTGCTTAAGGATTATAGTGTTTTTATTCTGGAGAGATGATTCATGTGCAAAGTGATTGCTCCTGACTGTTCTCACTGACAAATAGCAATATTTCTGTATTTTACTTCATTACGTTTTTTGGTATCACCTTAAATTTCTAAAATAAATAATGTCATCTCCATCTCCACACTTGTACAGCTAACACGTAGGAGAGAGAAGAGTAGTATTGCTGGAATTTGATTCATCCCCAAGTCTTGATGAATACCTTCATGAGGTGGACCCTGTTTTTACAAAATCTCTCAGAGATGACACTGATATATAGACTGTATTTTATATAGCATAGATCTTGGACAGAAGTAGGTTAAAAAATAAAAAAAGACAGTTGGATGCACAAGTCCCAGGATAAAAAAATGTCCAGTCCTGCTATGTGCACTAGTGCCAGGACTGGAAAATGAGAGTGTAGACTCATAGTTACAATTTGGCTCCCATATTAAAACAAAGTGTAAAGATTTCTCATCTTTTTTTTGAATGATATAAAACTATATAGTTCATCAGATGAGGATCTTAAAGCACACCTTGAAGTGTTCAAAACTTTCTCAGAGGATATAGGAATGTAATTTGGTCTTGACAAATTTGCAAAAGCAACATTTAAAGGAGGAAAGCTACAGAACCAAGAAAGTATCAGTTTGGGACAGGAATGTGATATAAAGGGACTTGAACAGGAGGGATTGTATAAATGTTTGCGAACTGATGAAGGATTGACAATAAAACATGAACAAATGAGAGCAAAACTCAGTAAGGAATATTTCAGAAAACTAAAATTAATAGTGAAGAGAGCCCTGACATCTTTGAATAAAGTCCAAGCTATAAATCAGTTTGTTTTTCCTCTGCTAACTTACAGTTTTGGGGTGATTGACTGTGCCTAAAAGGCATTGGATCAGTTGGACAGTAAAACATGAAAAATACTTAATGCTTATCAAATGATATACAAAAATCAGTGTATACCAAGATTACATATTCCTCGATCTGAAGGAGGTATGTGTCTCCTCAAAATTATATGTATACATCTACAATCGTAGGACTGCATACATATCTGGGAATCAAATAAAACCAACAAAGGTGGCAGTGCACACAGCGCAAATACTAACAACAAAAGTTGGTGTGCACCAGAAGTTTAGGATCCTGGAGAAGCCAATCAACAGTAGTAGTAATCCAGCCAAAACTCAAAACAAAGCAGCATTTATTAAAAACAATTAAAAAAAACTTCAAAAAGTAGAAATGCCTGTAAAAAAATGGTTTAGCACCAAAGTGTTGTTAGGCACTTTCATCCCACCATAGGCTTCATCAGAACCAAATAGAGTAAACAAGCCTAATTCATTTAAATAGTTAATTAGTAGACTGGGTTGAGTATATTCAGTTGTAGTAATAAGTAACAACCTAAAAAATCTACCAAGACCAAGTAAAAAGTCATTGATGTCGTTATTTTAAAACCGATATAAGATACACAAAAAACATACTTAGACCTAAATAGTTTAAATCAAAGTTAATGTGAAAAATAGGTTTATAAAAATGATAAATAATACAGCTTAATGTTAAAATATAAAGCAGTCACTTAAAAATTCCTTCAATAAAAATCATAATTTTGCTGAACGTAACTTCAAGACAAGAGTCAGTGCTACCATTATTTAGCCCTGGATATTTTGTTGCATTCTATCGAAGTTGCCAAACTACCACTTGGTATGCCTGGGTGGACTCTCAAGCACCACCCCTCGGGTTAAGGGGGACCTTCTTCAAAATGCCAAATTGAAATTCTGAAAACTGGGACATACACAAGAATGTCTATAGACAGCATTCTTAGACTTGTCCTTCTTTATATTATAATAGTGGTCATAAATTCTTTTTTTCAAAGATCTTTCAGTCTTACCCAGATAAAATGCAAGGCATTGATTACATTTAGAACTATATACCAAGCTCTGAGTGTTACAGTTACCAGACTGTGAAGTACGTTTGTTATTAAACATGTTACCCAGTGTCATGTCAGTGCCAAAATAAATACAATCACAGTGGAAACATGCACCACATTTAGTAGTCCCACCTATAGACCTTTTGATGTCTTTTTTAACCTGCCCAAAAATCTTTTTCATATTGGGTGGTACTTTAAACACAAAATAGGGATGTTCACCTACTACCTGATGTAGTTGTTCATTGCCCCTAAATAACAGTCATTTTTTTCTCATAATCTCCTTCACCTGACTAGAACAATCACTATATTGAAAGACCAAAGGTATACAGAAATTGCCATCAAATTCATCAACCATTTGAGGTACCAACTCATGTGAGTGAGTAACACCCTTTCTCAACAAAGGTTTGTACTTTGTTCCCCAGTTGTCACAAACCACTTGACTCACTTGTTAAGTAAATGTTATCGGGTACCCTCTTTCTAAAAACCTGTCCATTATTTTCTTTTTTCTCTTGTTCAAATTCATCTTTGTCTGAAACCGTTCTCTCCAGTCTAACAAACTGGCCTTTAATTAAACTTTTTGCATATGTAATTGGATAGAAACTGTTAAAATGCAAATATGAGTTGGAGAAAGTAGGTTTTCTGTATATGTAGTAGACCCAAAAATGTTACCGATCAAATAAATACTAGTACCCAAATAATTTATGCGAGTCCCACTGTATTGAAAGGTAAACCTCAAGAAACTGGGTGAACTGTTTAATTATTCAATAAATGCGTGGATTGTTTCATGATCACCTTCCCGGAGAATAAAAATGTCATCCAAAAACCTTAAATAAAGATTGCCATGACTGAAGAAGTCTGAGTTAAAACATATTTTTCCACAGGATAACATGACTAATTTGCAAATGTGAGGGCACATGCTGCCATACCCCACTACCCTGCATATAAATTTCACACAAAATATATAAAATTGTTTCCAAAAATAATATTCATACAGTTAAGTAAACTTTTGAGATCACTAGATGACAAATAATAACAGTCCAAAATGGCTGCACCAACCAGTTCCATTCCTTTTGCTTGAGGAATGCAAGTAAACAAATCAACTACATAAGTTGTAAGAAAAACTAACTTAAAAACAATTAAATCATTTTGTAACCTTCCCAGAAAATCTCATGAATCTTTTAAAATGTGTTGATTGGTGCCAAAATAGGTTTTTAAAATCTTAGCCACATACACTGCCAAAGAATGGGTAACAGAACCCTGGACTGCTACTGTAGGTCTCAAGGGTAGCTTTTAAACACATACGTGTTCTTTGGGAATCTCAAAATTAGTAGAAATCACTGAGTAGGTGTTCTACAAAAATTGATGAAGGGCAGATGTAATAATGCTAACGTCGAAGACTGAAACAATACTATTTTCATGAACTTTAATCCTACTGAGACTTAGGAGAGTAGTATTGTTGGAACTGAATTAATCTTTAAGCCTTGGTGAGTACCTTCATAGCATATATCATGGACAAAATTAGTTTAAAAAGTATAACAAGACAACTGGGTGCACAAGTCCCAGGATAAAAAAGTGCCCACTCCTTGTATGTTCACTGGTACCATAGGTTCATAGGTTCGTACTAGGCTATCTGCCCTAGGGCATTTATAAGCCTAGCCAGAGTGTGTGTGGCTTTCACCACCCCTTAGGATGAGAATACTACGCCCATTTAAGGTTTAGTTTACTGTGCCTCTGTCTAGTAGTGACACAGAGATGACCCCCGGGGTAAACCTACGATCTCCCATCCACTCGTCAAGAGTTCTCTTGAATAGAGTTAGTGAGGGGCTCTGCCTAACATGGATTGGGATTCTGTTCCAGAGTGTAGGGAGCCTCTGGGTTATGAATCTGTCCCTCCAGCATGTCCTATTTATTTCTGTGTTGAGGTTTAAGTCTCTTGCTCTCGTGGCTCTGATGGATTTGGATTTTTTGAGGTGGAGCATGTCCATTAATTCAGGATTGGACATGGCCTTGTACATTAGGCACAGGTCACCTCTGAGTAGGCGGTATGTGACTGAATAGAGCTAGAGTTTTTTCAGTCATGCAGCATATGACATATGTTTAAGACCCTTTATCCTCTTAGTGAGGAACTTTTGGGGTCTTTCCAACTGCTGCAGGTGTCGGGTAAGATACATCCCAAATGGGGCATTGTACTCAATCATTGGCCTAATAAGAGATGAATACAGGGGCACAATGACCTCTCTTGATCTAGATGTGAAACCCTTCATGATAAGGTGGGCAATATAGAAGGTCTTCCTAACCACTTTGGCAATGTGAGTGTCAAATGAGAGGTTACTGTCAACCTGGGTCCCTAGGTCCCTGATTACCTCTTCCATACTTAATGGATTACCACCTATGTGGTAATTTGTGGGTACCTTGTTTTTTCCAAAGGGTATGACTATACATTTTTTGGCGTTAAGCTTAAGGCCATGGCTCTGGCACCAATTATCCGTTTCTATGAGTCCTCTCTGAAGGATGTTTGTGTCCGCTGTAGTATCAATTATGGTGCCCAGTTTGCAGTCATCTGCGAACTTTGTCAGCCACAATCCTCCTATGTTTGCCTGTACCTCGGAAAAATAAATGCCAAACAAGAGGGTCCCAGGACTGAGCCCTGTGGGACACCGCTTGTGACTGGCTTAGAGTCTGACATAGCTCCAGCAACTCTGACCCTGTGGGTTCTGTCCTTGAGCCAGTTTGCAACCCATCTCATGACATATGGGTTTACATTTAAGCTGGTGAGTTTGTCTATGATGCCCGAGTGTAGTATTGTGTCAAAGGCTTTTGCAAGGTCAAGGTAGGCTGTGTGAACTGCCTTACCTTCATCAATGGCCTTAGTGACGGTTTCAAAAAAGTCGACCAAGTTCAAAAGGCAGGGTCTGCCCTTGACAAAGCCAAATTGGGTAGGATCCAATGTTTGTAGGTCCCCACTGTCTTTGTTTATGAGTTCCATAATGATCCTCTCCATAGCTTTGCAGACCAGGCTCGTCAAGCTTATGGGGTGGTAATTTCCAGGGTCCGTAGAAGCACTGCCTTTGTGAAGTGGGACCACTGTTGCCGTACGCCACTCTTTGGGTACGTATCCTGTAATAAGGCTAAGATTAAACAGCAGCCTTATGTTTGGGTTTAGTTCCTCTTGGAGTTCATGTAGCACACAGCCCGGGACACCGTCCGGTCCCATTGATGCTGTGTTTTTAGCTTTAGAGAGGGTGGCTCTCACCTGGGCATCTGAGATGTTAGGGAGGCTACACTGGGATACTTATTTCTCCTTTTGGAGGGGAGGGGGAGGAGAAATTTGCACTGAACCTATCTGCCAGAATGTTGGCAATGTCAGTGGGTTCAGTGTATTTATTGTCATTTTGGACTAACTCTGAGCATATCTGGGAGTTTCCACCCAGGTTTCTAACATAGCTAAAGAAGGCCTTGTGATTGTCTTTTGTGTCTTTTGCGATTTTTCTTTCAAAGTTGGCCTTGGATGATTTTATGAGTGATCGTAGTTTTTTGCTAGTACTGATCAGAGATGCCTTCCCATTTAGGGATTTTGCTCTGTCATGTAGTAGCTTCCTCCTTCTGTTGTAAAGTTTGTTTATGGCTGGGGTCCACCAGACCGGGCACCTGCCTTTAAGGGAATGGGTCTTGGTTTTATCTGGGATTGCATGATCCATGCATTCTTGAAGGTGCCCATAGAAGGCATTTGTAAAGGATTCAGCAGTGTGGGTTGTGGTTTCCACTGGCCCAGGGACCTTGAAGGATACCACTTCAGTCTTAAGAAGTGTGAAGTTGGCTTTTGAGAAGTTCTTCACTGTGGTCTTTTGTGCAGGGGGTGGGGGCGGGATGTGGATTTCCAGTGAGATTAATTTATGGTCTGATCTTACCAATGAGGGATATACTTCCGGTGTGGAGCATTTTGTCCCCATGTTTGTGATGATCAGGTCTAGTATATTGTCTCCTCTTGTGGGAATGGTGACTAGTTGTTCCATCGCATTTGAGTTTATGAATTCTAGGAACCTTTGGGCTAGGGTGTTTGGGCTTGAGTAATGTTCCCAGTCTATGTTTGGGTAGTTGAAGTCTCCCAATATGATGGTATTTGGAGAGACATTCATACTCTCAAGTGTCTTCAGGAAGGCTGTGTGAGTTTCCTGAGTTTGAGATGGTGGTCTGTAGCATGCTACAACCTGTAGGGCAGTTTTGCCTATGGTTAGTTGCACCTGGATGGTCTCCGATGCTTCGTGCATTGCCACTAACCTGGAGGTGTGGGTATCTTTGATGAATATGGATACTCCCCCTCCTTTTGTGGTTCGGTCCAAGTTTTGGGGCCAGAAAGCATGATATGAGGTAAAACCTGATAGTGCTGGGGTGCTCTCAGGAGCCTTGAACCAGGTTTCAGTCACTGCACAGACATCGATGTTCTCCATACTGAGGAGGGCTTTGAGGACGTGCATCTTGAGGTTTAGACTTCTGGCATTGAGCAGCATTACCCTTATTTTTTTTCCACTTGTGTTTTCTAGGGAGGTAGGTTTGTCATTTGAGCCATGCCTAAAAAAGGCACTATGGGGGGTGGCAAGAGCCTTGGCCAATATCCGGAAGCCCAGGGGTGACAGGTGCAAGCCATCCCTTGTGAAGCAGCGTGGCTTGTCGAGCATGTCATCCCAAGCAGACAGACATTGGATCCCCTTTGAATGACACCAGTAATTAAGCCAATTGTTAAAACTGATCATTTTGTCTTTGTACTGTGGCATCATTCTTGGTGAGGGTAAGATGCTGCTCAGGGTCAGGGTCATACCGGCCTGGGCTACATAATCAGAGAGCTCCTCTATGTCTCTTTTCATGTAGTCCAGGGAAGTACGTCTCAGGTCGTTCACACCGGCATGTACAATGACTGAGTCATATTTGTACTTGCTGTGGAGTGACCTGAGTGCTTGTGTTATGTGGCGGATTCTAGCTCCCGACAGGCAGCTTACTGTGACCTTATCCTTGTTCAGTCTGGTGAGCAGGACGTCGGTGTGTCTGACTATGGAGTCACCTATTACAAGTGTGTCTGGCATGTTGTTTGGCCTTAAGGGCTGTGACTGTTTAGCACACTGACTTTGTGACCTATGTGTTGCATGTGCTATGTCTTGAGGTGGCGGTTGCTTGGGTGTCTGCTTTGGAGGCCTCTGTTGTTTTGGTAGATTTTTAATCAGCGCTTCCGTGTATGTTTTTGTGTGTTTATGTGTTTGGTTTGCAGTTGTGATAGTTCTATGTGACACTGGGTTTGTGGTGTGCGTGGTTACCTTCTCCTCCTGCCTGGTCTTGCCAGTACCAACCAGGACCTCCAGTCTGGCTATATAGTTGCATCTCTCACATATATTTGTATTTGTTGGGAGGAGGAGAGGGTTGTCTGTGTACATGAGGCAATTGTAACATTGCCGCAAGATTCCCAGATTCACCAGCTGTACAGGAGAGTTTGCCAGCAACTGACCCTTCGACATGCTAGAATAGTGAAAAAGATTGCTGTGTAACTGAGTCAGAAAGGATCTATAAGGAAATGGGTACTCAAGGGAATTTAGGTGAAAGAAGTACTTTCTTTTGTTTAAGAGTGCATTACCTGTATAAAAAATGCTTTAGGAGCAAGTGCTGTGCTTTACAGTTAGAGAATAGGCTGTTTAGATTGCAAGTAGAGCAGTTCTAAGGGAAAAATTGATGAGTAGACTTTACGGAGCCAGAAATAGTTTAAACTTGATTAACCGGTGCTGCCCTATGCTGCTCTATGAGCAACTTCGTGCTAATTCGCACCAAAACGCGCTAAAGCGGGCTTTATAGCAGGGGGTTGAAAAAAGCCAGGAATTGACCCAAAATGGCCAATAAACTACAAGTTGCTGGGCTGGAACCAATCCTCTAGGGACAAATAGGTTGCTCAGTGCTCCCCACTCCCACTGGTGAACAAAGAAGCTTCCTCTTATCCAAATAAGGATATGGATAGCACAGGAACTAAGACAAAGCCCAGAGATCATCAAAATCTGAAGACTGGACTATTCTAGTTCAGAAAAGCGGGAAAACACAGATATTTTTTTGAGAAAGGAGAAAAAGATACAGTAACAAACAGTAAATGCTATAAAATGGCTAGCGCACTTGAGTGTGTTAGCCTAACAATTAAATTAAACAAAAATAACTTTTTAAAGTGCTAACAGTATAAATTCAACACAAGTACAGTAAAAACAATATGCAGAGCTGTTTTTTAAGCGAAATGCAGTCAAGATGCAGTAATTTGAGCGAAAGCCAGAAAAAATACTTATAAATCCAGGAAAGTCACTCTTTCACTCTCTGCTGCTTGTAGAACTCTGCAGGACACCACGAGGAGCTGTGCTGAGTCTTTTACAAGTGAAAAAGTGCGCAAAAGCGGACTTTATAGCAGGGGGTTGAAAAGAGCCAGGAATTGACCCAAAATGGCCAATAAACTACAAGTTGCTGGGCTGGAACCAATCCTCTAAGGACAAATAGGTTGCTCAGTGCTCCCCACTCCCACTGGTGAACAAAGAAGCTTCCTCTTATCCAAATAAGGATATGGATAGTGCAGGAACTAAGACAAAGCCCAGAGATCAGCAAAATCTGAAGACTGGACTAGTCTAGTTCAGAAAAGCGGGAAAACAAGGATATTTTTTTGTTTTTTTCTTTTTTTACAGAGAAAGGAGAAAAAGATACAGTAACAAACAGTAAATGCTATAAAACGGCTAGCGCACTTGAGTGTGTTAGCCTAACAATTAAATTAAACAAAAAATAACTTTTTAAAGTGCTAACAGTATAAATTCAACACAAGTACAGTAAAAACAATATGCAGAGTTGTTTTTTAAGCGAAATGCAGTTGAGATGCAGTAATTTGAGCGAAAGCCAGAAAAAATACTTATAAATCCAGGAAAGTCACTCTTTCACTCTCTGCTGCTTGTAGAACTCTGCAGGACACCACGAGGAGCTGTGCTGAGTACCAGGACTGGACAAAATGACAGTGTAGAATCCTCAAGATATAGAAACATTCCTGCAATGTGATTAAGCCTGGCTCAGGAGTAGAAAGAAGTGGTAGTTCACAAAAAACCACAGAAACGTACAGGCCAAAAAAGCCATAATGATGACAGAGTGGATTATTGAGACTAAGGGAGAAATTATGTATTGTTACAGTTATGTAAGAAGCCCAGAACTTTCAGATACCAGATATTCAAAAAGATTAAGCTAGAAATTAGAGAAAATAAAAATACTTGCACAAGAAAAACCGTCAAAAGCTTCAAATGTAAATTTGTTTTTATTAATACAACAGATCCATGAAAAACATTATGTAGACCAAGAAACGTTAGGCTGTTTGGAAAAAGAAGCAACAGAGGAAGTTCAAAAGTATAAAGAAGAAAACCTGAGATTTTTGAAAGGTATAAAAATGAAACATGGAAATGGGAAAGAAAATGAGATCTGATGTGGTGCAATATTTATGCAAAAGAGAAAGCAAAACTAATCAACACAAAACGAAGAGCACTAAAGATATTTGACGAGAAATTGAGGAAAGGGCATCCAAATATGGAAAATTTCATAATACAAAAGATCACAAAGGGGGAACACAGAACAGAAAATTAGTCAACTAAAAGTTAAACAAGTCGAGGCTGAAGTTTTGGAATACCTGTCTAGTGTAGAACATATAACATAGGTTATGTCACAGCATGATGGAACAATGAGTCCCCAAATTAAGGAGAAACAGGTGGAGTGAGAGGCATTTGAAGAAGAAACATGGACATGGGAAAGAAAAAGAGATTTAATATGGTTCGATACTTCTACAAAAGAGAAAGAAAAAACAATCAGTACAAAAAAGCAGCACCAAAGATATTTGAAGAGAAATACAGGCAAAGACATCCAGGTATGGAAAGTTTCACAATACAAACAAAAAGATCACAAAGGGGGTGAGTAGAAAGAGGATTAGTAATGGAGAAGTTAAAGAAGCAGAAACTGAAGTTATGGATTACCTACGAAGTGAAGGATTTAGTGTAGAAAATCCAACTCTGGCAACGTCACAGCATGATGGAACAAGTTCCCAAATTAAGGAGAAACAGGTGGAATAGGAAGCACCTTATCACTTACCACATGAAGATACTCTGGAGCCTTCAGTAGCAAACCAGTACAAAAGTTTAGTTGAAGTTGCATGGCAAGGGAAGGAGCAGAAAACAGTGGCAGCTCTGACCCAGTCAGTATTGTGGAGTGATAGGTCAATGAGTTCCCATATGAAAGATCAACAAGTGACGCAAGATGCTGCTTAAGAGAATATGTCACAGGAAGGTGTTCTGGAACTTTCTCTTAAATGTCCACAGGAAACAGAGAACAAAGAATGTGCCCTCAGCTTAGAAGAAAATGAGCTAAGGGAAGAGTTGCTTGATTTAATAGAGATAGGTAGACATATTAAGATCGATGAAAGAAATGAATCACTGAAAGTCAGTAAGACACAAAATGTTAGAAGTCTGATAAAACAAATGAATGCAGTAATTAACTATTAACAGACCTTCATGTGATATAATAAAAATAAATAGGATGCATTACTGTGCAGCTAAGTTAACAGATGTCTTACCACAAAAACCCATAATAATACGGGAAAGGAAGGAAAGAAATAAAATGCTATCATGAAAGCATTGAATAAAGAAAACTATAATGCAATTAAGACAAAAGTGTCAATGTTAGAAGAGTATAGAACAGGGAACAGATCAACAAAAATACTTATTAAGATAGACGTGATAAAAGCAACACACAATACTAGAACAGACTGAACTATTGAACTATTGCAAATAAACTAAATATACCAGAAAAACTTGGGAGATGTGCAGATAAATATTAAGGAAAAGTACAAAATAAGCAGTTCATCGATGACTCAAAAAAGTTTGATAGAGAATTGGGAAACAAAGCAAATTGAATAGAAATGCCACTAAAAAAAAGAAGGAATATACATATTTTGGAGAAAGTTCTATGAAGACCCTGTGGAACATAACAAAGATGCTGAATGGATAGAAGTAAAAGAAATAGTAAGAAGTTCAAATGTATATGATATGAAATAGAATGAAGTAATGGCCAGAGAAATTGAAACAAAATTAAGAAAGCTTCTAAGTGGAAAATCCCAGGCCGAGATGCAGTACCTAACTTTTGGCTAAAAGTATTAATATCTTTATACTGTAATTTAGCCCTGAGTGAGAACTACTTATATGCACATCGCAAACAGACACCAGCCTAGTTAACAACATTCCTGTCATGGCATTTTGGTTGATTTCTGTCATGGTATTAGAAATCCAAAAGAATTGGAGAAATTAAACCAGCACTAATTTCTATAAAGAATGCTCTCTGTACACCAGTACTGTTTTGTAAATAATTGCTAATCAAAGCATGAGGGACTTTTATCCTACAAAAATTATATTGTAGATATGTATATTAATATTGCCTCTATTATATGTGGCACTGTTCTGATACTCTGAACTAGAAGTGCTATATTACTGCATTGTATAACACTTTTTGAAAATGTTGCTTTACCTTTAAAACTTTTCTTCCCAGACCTTTGCTGAAAAAAGTAAAAGTGACCTTCTGAGCTCAGTTAGACTATCCTAGTAAAGAATTTAAAAATAGATATACTGTCCTACCAAGTTACTTGGTATAACTTTGCAGATAGTTTTCAGGATAAGAAGTCTGGCCTTTTTTTTGCTAGAGAGGTCACCAGTGCATGTTTGTGATCCTTTAAGCCTTATGACCTAATCGTTAGACAAGGAGGAAACCCTTGTCAAGGCAACACATTGATGCAGTGAGTGGCACTGTTGCGTCATAGTAATGCCATGACAACACATTGATGCAGCGAGTTGCACTGCTGCCTCATAGTAAAGTCATGGTAACAGATTGATGCAGTGAGTGGCATTGTTGCCTCATAGTAAGGTCATGTCAGCACATTGGTGCAGCGAATGGCATTGTTGCCTCATAATAAGGTCATGACAGCACATTGGTGCAGTGAATGGCATTGTTGAATCATAATAAGGTCATGGCAGCACATTGGTACAGCGAGTGGCATTGTTGCCCTATAGTAAAGTAATGGCAACAAAGTGATGCAGCGAGTGGCATTGCTGCTTCATAGTAAAGTCATGGCAACACATTGATGCAGCGAGTAGCATTGCTGGCTCATAGTAAGGTCATGGCAACACATTGATGCAGCGAGTGGCATTGCTGCCTCATAGTAAGGTCATAGCAACACACTGATGCAGCGAGTGGTATCGTTGCATCATAGTAAGGTCATGGCAGCACATTGGCGCAGGGAGTGGCATTGTTGCCTCATAGTAATGCCATGGCAATACATTGATGCAGTGAGTGTCATTGCTGTCTCAAAGTAAAGTCATGGAAAAACATTGATGCAGTGAGTGGCACCGTTGCCTCATAGTAATGTCATGGCAGCACATTGGTACAGTGAGTGGCATTGTTGCCTCTTAGTAAGGTCATGGCAACACATTGATGCAGTGAGTGGCATTGTTGCCTCATAGTAAAGTGTTATGCATATCCTCCCTCTGTTTGCATTGGTTTTCTGTTGATACTCTGGTTTTCTGTCGTATCCCAAGGATGTGCAGTAGGTGTACTGGTGACTTTAAGTTGTCCATAGTTTTGTGTGTGTGTGTGTGTGTGTGTGTGTGTGTGTGTGTGTGTGAGTGATATGGAAGAAAGGCTTGGCAATCTACTTCTAACCCCATTTGCTTACTAGACTATATACATGGCATTGGCAATTCATGGGGTCACTGTAAGAGTGAGATGCAACTAGACAGTATTGGGTGAATGAAATCCCTGGCAAAACATACATTAAATTGTATAGATTTGTGTTTCCAATTTGCCACTGGAATTGGGACATAGAAAACTAAAGTGTAAATGTAAAATATAAAGTATTACAATGTTATTGATGTTATACTGTGGTTAGGATTAACCATTTTAATATAATTTTTTCATCAATTTTTTTTAATTTTCTAATAAACAAGTAACATATGTTCAAATTAATTACATTGTATATAGTATAATAAATGAAGAAGAACAAACTATGTACAGTATATACAAAGGTCTGAAAATAGAAATTTTAAATACAGCTCCAGTATTTCACTATTTTCCACAATAATTTTCAAATATTAATAAAAGGATTCTTCTGATATAAATCAATAAGAGAAATCACCTTGATCCAACATTTTAATATTCTTAATGAATAGTAAAGGACATCTGCCTTATGTTGTTGTTACCCTAAGTAACATTTGACAGATGGAGTTGATAGGTCTGTCACAGTTTTTAAAGGTAAGATGTGTATTATGACAATGTCAGACATAAATACAAAATGGTGCCATACCATCTGTAAGGAAGGTGACTTGATATGGCCACAAGAACCCAAGCACCCTTGGAAGTTTTAATAGATTCTAGCTGTTTTGAGCAAGTACAAGTGCATTTTGGAAATATGCATAACAGTAGTAAAGAGCAAGAGGAATATATTCTGGAAGCAGTGTGGTGAAATTAGCAGTAGAAACTAAATCAGTGCAAAAATCAAAGCTGAAATAGTCAGTAGCAGTTTGTAGGGAATGTGCTGCACGTCTCCAAAGTAAGCCATTTCTGTAAAGGCACTAACAGAAGCAGATGCTGCTGTGCTCATACTATTCCATTTACAATAGCAGAGAAGAGCTGTGAGAGGCAAGGCATGCATGCTACATATTGTTTTATAACACTGTACTAACAAGATACTGTTTGTGTGTGCATCAACTCCATACCAAAGGCAGAAATGCTTTTGCCCTTTGCATCACCAATTTGAAATAGTCTGTAGCTATGAATGGTCAGTCAGATAAATCATCTGTGGCATTGCCTTTAGATAGGAAGACTATAATTTCCAGCTGAGTGTTGAATGTATGAGTCCAGTGAGTGCTGCTGAAAAACATATTACAAATGAAGTCACAAGTATGGCAGTAATCATTTTCTCTTTCAGCTCTCAGCAGCAGCAGCAGTTATTTTTAGATTTGTGGTTATATATAATCAGATACTAGACCTTGAGCTGGATCATTTCATTTCAGATGGATAACAAATAGCCTACATTCTATTAGTTTATTATCTTGCTAAAATGTTTTTCAAGTTCTGTATTAAACATAAGTATTCAAACCTGTATTTGGCCAACATTTTTTGAGTTTTGTTAGTTATCCCTATTTTGCATAAAAGTATTCAAAAGTGCCACTGTGTAATCTACCTTGTACCCACGCTACAAAATGCTGCCACTTTTAACTAATTTGTGTTTGGTTTATGATTTTCGTTTTCAAGTCATTTGCATGTCTGGCCAATGCTTTGGCCACAGTTGTTAAATACTTTTTTGGCAGGCTGTAACATGCAAAAGTAACACTGATGGGGAAAAAATGCTTCTTAAACCTACTTGAGTAATCTTCCAATTGCAGCCTTTTGTTCATAATGCAGTTTGCTTTCTTACACATACTGCCTTTTTGAACTCTGTCAGTCTCTGTAATATATTTGAACATTTTGATTTTATCTCTGCTGTCCTGTTTTCCTCATGGTTGGATAGTTTGTTTCAATAACCTGTACTCATAAGGTATCGGTTGCATATTTACAGTTTAGTACCCTTTCCAGAGAGCAGTTACGTAGCAGCTTGTATTGCAAATTGCACATTACATCCTTTTGTACTTTGTCAGTGTTTAATTTGTACACAATTTAAAAAGAGCTCCAGACATATCCAAAGGTGACTGGGCACTGGTTATGTTTTATTTCCTGTACAGAGTGTACACAGCTGCTCTTTCTATTACATAGGAATCAGCTCTGTACAAAGCTGCTCTTTCTTTTACGCAATGCCGTACTTATCTGCTTGACTTCATGTGTTTGTGGCCGTTCCCATTAGAAATCTGAGTTTATCTGCTTCTATAGTTTACTTACTACCAAAAATGATGATGATCCCATGATGTGACGTCACAGCCTTTTACTAGTTATGATGTTGGTCACTGTCTTGTAACTTCAGGTAGAAGTAGTGTAAACAAGTATTTAAACTGATAAACAGGAGAAGATCGGTGTCTGACAAGATGATCCAGTTTTTGTCACTAGCTCTGTCCTTTCTTCTGTGCTCCATAATTCACCTATCCCAAGCTGCCTAAAGTCACCTGCTGATCTGCATTACACCACATTCACTGGCAGGTTGTTCTAAAGTCCAACCGTACACCAGGAACAAGTTAGACTTGAATCTTCCATTTTTTACATATGGCCCTTCCATTCCTTCTTACGTTCACACCTCCTCGATCCCTGACATTCTGGAAATAAGATTTTAATGTGCTCCATTTTCTCCTTTCAATGCAAGGAAGAGCACTTCTGTTTATAGTCTACTTTTAACTTAAGGATTTTATTGACCACATCTATACTCTCACTAACAATACTAAATTGGCTGTGTCAGCTTGATAATACACTTGGATGTCCTTAATAACAACTTGCGGAAATGGTTTTAAACATGTGAACTGTGTAGCAAAAGTATAATCCCTACTTCTCTTACTAACATATGCCCAACTGATCTTTACTCCTCAATCTAGAACTGTGACTGTCTAATTGCATCTAATTCCTCTATTATTGTAAATATGTTATTGTATTAATGACAGGTCTTATACAATCGTTATGTAATCAGTTTGATTTTCTCTTTTGTATAAATGTTATTTTATGTTACTGTCTGTTACATGTGGAGCTTTTCTCCCCAGGCCTCAGCTGAAAAAGGGCATGTGTCCAGTCGGACTTTCCCAGTAAACAAATGTAAAATAAAAATAAAGTAAAATATGAGTTTTTGAGGAGCTGTTCAGAAATGTTCAGCTGTTTTTAAAAGATGATGTATGTCATTAGTGCAATATAAAGCTCAACTGTCCAGATTTTCACAGAAAATCCAGATTTTTGTCTTATATTTTGATCTGTTCCTCAAAAAATGTGTGTTTTTTTTTC
Source organism: Protopterus annectens (assembly GCF_019279795.1). Classification (NCBI taxonomy): domain Eukaryota; kingdom Metazoa; phylum Chordata; order Ceratodontiformes; family Protopteridae; genus Protopterus; species Protopterus annectens. The sequence goes on from NC_056741.1 coordinate 882,713,190, forward strand.
TGGCAAATCACTGAAGATTAAAGTCACTAAATAATGACATATATCTGAGTTTCAGACTTCATAATGTTCAGAAAATGCATGCTAACACAAATCATGTGGTTTTGGCAACTTCCTAAATTTATAAGAGAAATATTTAAAATGTATCCCTGTTTTAGGGCATTTGTCCCCCTTTATTTTATTCTTTGTCCCAATTTCTTGCACTAAGAGGTTGAGAGGTATATAAAGGTCACTAAATTATATTGTTTTAAATTTTTTACTTGACATTTTCACCCATCAGTCACCCAGTTTACGTCTTGTCTTCAGCTTTTCAACCTTCTGGAATAATTGATTACTTTGCTTATTTGCTGATGCAGACCTTTTGGGCTTTATTACCTGAATGTTTTCCAGCTTGATTGTTAGCTGTCTGTACTCATTCAAGTTCACTCCAGCTCTCTACATCAGTTCAGAGAGATAGTCCGGCCTATGCCACATGCCCATCTCTTCATAACATTACACACCCTGTCACACCACACAGAGAGATGAACCACAGTGGTATGTTTAACCCCAAAGGGAATCACATGCTGTGGCCTCTGGTCACTGGGGAGGTAAGCAACAGAGGTTCTTCTTCAGATATACTGTCTAGTATGCTGCACTATTTCTGCTATCAGTTCTCCATGTAGTTCCTCTCCTTCCCTCTGTATATCCCCTACTCAATAGATGAAATGGATTACATGAAGGAAGTTAGAATGTAACAACTGACAGGCCGTAAATACAGGTAGAGGGGGTGAGAGTCCTTAATAGACATTTATAGATGGTATCAGCTGCTCTACCTGGGGAACAAGTTTTGAGGTGAAAGTAGACTGCCTGTTGTTTTCCCATTACTTATGGAAACAACCTGGACAAAGATGGAAGCATCCACCTACCTCCATGTAGTGATTGTCTACATGACTCAGCCACCTGTGACTCTTTGGCCCCCAAATGTGGTGATAGCTGTTTCTAATGGCAGGGCAAACTGTGTATAGATGCTGTATTCTGCTCACCCCAACCACCAGTTCAGTGGAATGAGACACTTTTTCTTAGCCACATTGCAGGCAGTACAAATAGAAGAACTCTAGTTGCTGGCAAGCCAAAGTTAGCAGCAGAGCTGTTCAGCCACTGTCACAAACAGAGCAAAACAATTGCATTTATATTTTTGCCTAGTGAGGGAAGAGTTCCATTTTATAGGTTTAGTGCTGTATAAGTCTTCATACTTTCTCTTCCAGGGAGATGAGGTGGAACAAAGGTACAATCCTGAAGGCTTCTGTGGACTACATCCGGAGACTACAGAAGGAACAGCATCGTGCCAAAGAGCTGGAGCTCAGACAAAAGAGACTAGAACACATTAATAGAAGTTTACTGCTGCGAATACAGGTATGACCCTCTGTCAGTGATTATGCTTTCATTTTCCTCTTTATAGCTTTTACATGCTGCTGTCTGCTGTAATACCGTCAGCATATACAAGTCTGTGCTTGTGTAAACTCCAAATAAAAGGTTCTTATCTTGTTTAGAAGTAGCTTATGGGGTGGGAGAGGGGTTGTATTACTTTTAAGACAGATACATGCTTCAAGATCAGTGTCAAAAGGCATCTGAAAAAAATTATGTGGATTGTCAGTGTCCTGAACTCTTTTAAAGGCTGCAGTGTAGTATTGTACATCATACTTCTCATCTGTACAGATTTTCACAAAATGTCCAGATTTTGCCTTATATTTTCTGGTCCATTTTTCATAAAATTGTAGTTTTCTGGCAAATTAGTAGGAAATCATTAAAGACTGAAGTTAGAAAATAATCAGATACATTTGTGTTTCAGACTTCATACCCTGCAGAAAATTCATTCTATTCCCATGTTGCAGTACTCTTTGTGTGGGATTCTCCACCTCAAGCGATCTGAATGTTGGCTCCTATACAAAACTTTAAGCCTGGTTGCTTTAGGTGAGTGGGACGTCAGACGCAGGGCCATAAACCAGGGATCTTAAATGTGACATCTGCACACACAGACCTCAGAACTTTTCAGCCGCAGTCGAACATCAGATCGATCGCATCACTCCTCTATTATCAAGACGTCTAAAGCTAAGTACCCCGTTGGGTATTTCATTTTTTACTTTTGCTTGAGCTTGGTTTGCTGTCCTACCCTTTTAGCCGATGTCCGCTAAGAATGATAAATGCTGTTGCAGGCATCAGATTCTGCATAAAGTCTCGCACAACTGTTGCATATTTTGCTTAGGCTGAGAACATACCTCTTGTTCAATTTGCCAGTCATTCGTCCCTAAGACACTCAGAAGCCATTTGACCACCCTTAATCTTTACTTAGAAAACCAGAGGCTAAAGAAATTAGTGCTTAGGATGGATCCATAGTTGGCTGCCCCAGCAGAGCCTCCACGCAAAAAGGCCAAGTTGTCATGGCCTACTACTACTGCCCCTCCATCATAAGACACCCTGCCAACTTCCGATTTAGGAGTTGAAGGACTTCCATTAGAGCCTTCTACTTCGTCGACTCCCCTCGAGGAAGCTGCTTCAGAAGTAATGGCCAGCACGTCCATGGAGATAGCTCAGATGTTGGTTTCTGCAGATGTCAAGGGGGACCCAGACCTTGCTGGATGCCCGACTGGGATACCACAACCTGAAGCCTCAGTTCCAACAAAGGCCTCTGACACTAGGCCTTCTCCCACAATTGCTGCTTTGAAAAGAAAACAGAAAAGTAAGTATCTGTCTCCTTTGCCTGAGGGGATTACTTGACTGGCAATTCTTCACTAAATCCTTGATGCAAGCCTTCATGGCCCTTAGGCCCCGGCCTTTTCACCCTCCCCCATTCCTGTTCTGAGCCCTTGACCTGCCTCAGCTACTTCAGTCCATCTTCCCACTTCTCATGCAGGAGAAGAAGAAGAGGAAGTTTACTCCTCATCATCAGATGAGTCAATTACTTACTCATCACAGATTGTTTCTCCACTGGAATACTATTCACCTGATGAGGAATCCATTGAAGGGGACTGTCCCCCAGAAGGCATCACCTTTGGGGAGACCATTACCAAAATGAAAGAATATTTCAAATGGGATACTTCCCAAATGACCAAAAATCAAAAGAGATATTTTGAATTACTACAAGTAGAATCTCCATCTCCCATCCCACTACTTCTACCCACTTATCTTGATGCATTTTCTTCAGCATCAAAAATCCTGATTCACAGCCACCTGCCCTTCAGAGACCTGACTGTTTCTACAAGGTGCCCAATGAACAGAAATTCCTGGTGAAACCCCCCTTGGCAGACGCAGCAGTGATTGCTGTATCCTCTGACAAGCAGTCAAGATTAATACCCTTATCGTTCCTTTTACCTACTGACAAGAACAGTAAGAATATGGACAGGATAGGCAAGAAAGTGTGTACCTCCTCCACCCTAGCCTTCACAGCCATCAACTACCAAACTCGTGTGGTAAAATATGCCTTGGACTTAGAATCCCAGGCCTCTAATCTCTTGTCCTCCTTGCCTGACTGCCCTAACAAGACAGAAGTAGCATCAAAACTGTCCCTGGCTTCTCAAGTGGCCAGACATTCAATTAGATGCAGTTATGATGCAGGAGAGGCCTCTGCAAGATCATCAGTATTACGCAGATATTCTTGGCTTCGCCTTCAACCCCTGACACAAGACTTTTAAGTCCAAAATTCTTGATTCCTCTCTTGACCACAACCTCCTGTTTGGGAAACAGCTGCAGAACTCTTTAAAAACCTTTAGGAAAAAAGCAATGAGCTCCAGAATATTAAACACCTTCTGGTGTCTCCCATTCCTAAATACTGTAGGAATCACCCAGCAAAGACTACTTTTGTCAGGAGGACCCCCTCCTCTACTACTACTTCCTCTTCTAGACATAGGAAAGGAGCCAAGAGACAAACCACTTTCAGACCAGTTTTCTCTCAACCTACCCAAAGCCCTTTCATGACAGAAATGGCTCCAACAACTCGTGGCTGCCTTGCCCACCTCCCCTTGTCAGCCCAACTCTCACACTGCCTACCCTTTTGGAGAATTACCCCCACAGACTGCTGGGTCCTGGCAATAGTAGAAGAGGGATTTTCCTGTCTTGGAAAGAAAGACCCCCTGCAAGGGGTATACCATTCCCACCCAAGAATCAACTACACCTTATTCACCAGATCCTAAAGGATCTTTTGAACCATGAAACTATAGAACCTGTCCCCCCAGGGCAAGAAGGAAAAGGTTTTTACTCAAGGTTATTTTTTGTACCAAAAAAGGACAACCCTTGAAGGCCAGTTCTGGATCTGTCCTTTTTAAACTTCTTCCTAAGAGTTCCATCCTTCAGAATGTTATCCCTTCAGACCCTTCTTCCACTACTGCCAGCCTAGGCATTCATGGCCACACTAGATCTCAAGGAGGCCTACCTCCACATCCCTATAAAACCCTCTCACAGAAAGTACTTATGTTTTACTGGGCCCTGTTCTCATTTTCAATTTACAGCCTTGCCCTTTGGTTTATCTACTGCACCCAGGGTATTCACAAAATGACTGGCCCCAGCAATAGCCTATTGCAGAACCAAAGGCATTCAGATTTATCCATATCTAGACGACATCCTCATTCTTGCAGGAAAAATGATACCCTAAAAAAACACCTGCAGTTCACCATATTCCTGCTACAAGGCTTGGGGTTCACCTTCAACCTCCCCAAGTCATCCCTAACCCCACAGCAGGACAAAATCTTCCTGGGATACAGGATCAGAACAGACCTGTTGGGGGCATTCCTCCCTCAAGACAAAGTTCTCTCCCTTACTGCCCACTTCCAGGATCTGATCCAGGTACAACAACTATCAGCAAGACAATTCCTACGGGTTCTAGGTCTTATGGCAGCCACCATTCCTATGCTGCCTTTAGCCAGGATGCATATGAGAAAACTGCAGTGGTATCTGAAGATTGTGTGGTCCCAACACAAACACCCTGTAGAATTTCAGATCCCACTCTTACCCTGCCTCAATGTAGAATTGAAATGGTGGATACAACAAATTCAATTGAACCCAGGCTTTCCACTCCACCCCACCCACACCAGCTCAACACATGCATACAGATGCATCAGACCTGGGCTGGGGAGCTACCATGAAGGGTCTCAAGGTACAGGAGAACCGGCATCCTGCCCTCCAGAAAAAATACATCAGTGTGAGGGAGATGACAGCAGTTCTTTTGGCCCTAAAAGCCTTTACCCCAATCCAAATCTTCATAGACAACAGTACAGTCATGTGGTACTCAATAAGCATGGAGGGGTACCTCATTAAGCAAGGAGGGACCAAGTCCTATCTCCTGTGCAGGATAGCAATACAGATTTGGGACCTAGCCTCCAGAAACAACTTATGCCTGCAGACAACCTGCATGCCATCCCAAGACAACCAACAGGCAGATGTTCCAGCAGATCATCTTCTCCACGTCACAATTGTGGATGTTGAACAGGCAAGTTTTTCTAAACATTGTCCATCAGTGGGGCACACCTCAAGTAGATTTGTTTGCCTCCCCCCAGAACACACAATTGAAAATATTCTGCACCAAGGACCACTCCCCACTAGCCTGGAGGGTAGACGCCTTCAACATTTCATGGAAGGGGCAGTTTCTATATGCACCCCCCTTCCCTCTCATTCCAGAGTTCCTTCTGAAGATCAGGAAGAACAAACCAAAAATCTTGCTGGTGACTCCCTACTGGCCAAGGCAGCATTGATTTCCCCTACTTCTGTCTATTGCCAAGGGCAATCACCACAAGTTACCCCACAAAGTGGACCTAATCACACAGTAGAAAGGAATACTTATTCATCCTCACCTGCAGATGCTATGCCTAACTCAATGCGTGATAAACTTTTAATTCCCTTCAGACACCACTATGAGGACATGCTTTTCGTCCTGAGGAGGCCAGGAAACCTACTACCAGGAGATCCTACATTTCAAAATGGGGAAGATTCTCCAAATGGTGTCTCAAACAGCATAGGGATCCCTTTCTAGTGGATGTTCCTCTAGTCCTAACTTATGTCTTTGAACTTATCAAGGCTGGCCTTTCATACTTTTTAGTGAAAGTCCACCTACCTGCAATCTCTACCTGCTTACCCTAGTCCCCTCTCTGCTATCCAGGGTACATGTAAAATTGTTCCTGAAAGAGGTCTTGCACATCAGACCACCAAGAAAACTGGTCCCACCACCTTGGGACCTAAACTTTATCCTAGAAAAACTCACACTGGCTCCATTTGAGCCAGGCAGCTCTGCAACTCTCCAAATGTGCACTTGGAAAACTGTTCCACTGGTGGACCTTACCTGTGCTAGAAAGGTGTCAGAGTTACAAGCTTTCATGTCTTGTCCACCCTACACTATTTTCTACAAGGACAGGGTGACCCTGTGCACCAACCCTTCTTTAATGCCCAAGGTGGTCAACAAACTGTCTTTAAACCAGTCCATTCACCTGCACACCTTCTTCCCCTCTTCCACTAATGACAGTGAGAGGGTACTCCTTCCACCCCAGGACCCTGGGCAAGGCAGTCTCCAAACAAACCATTTCCTGCTGGATCAAGAAAACTATCCACTTCTGTTACTCCTGCCATGGCAAGGACCTACTTCAGGGGGTAAGGGCTCACTCTACAGGGCCGTAGCATCCTCCAATGCCTTCTTCAAAGGCCTAGACACAGCCTCCATTCTGGAGGTGGCGACCTGGTCCTCTAGACATACCTTCACCAGACACTGCAAATTGGGCCACATCTCCAGAGCCAGAGCAGGGTTTGATAGTGCAATCCTACAGGGCTTTCTGGAATCAACTACCTCTACCTCCACCCTTCCTTCTTCCTAATGTGTGGCACTCTCTCACACTAAGACTACTGCAACATGAGACTAGAAAGACATAGAATAGTTGTGTAAAATCTTACCATAACCATAGATGTCCTTCTCTTCCATGTTGCAGTATCCCCCCCACCTACACCCACTCTTTCCAATTGGTCTGTCTAAGAAGTACCCTGGAGCACCACCTAGACTATGTTCAGACTAATCAGTAAATGGCACTTCACACTTTTTGTGGACATCATTTGGCTCATACTAGCTAACTGTCCAAATGGGCAATTAAGTTCTGAGGTCTGTGCATGTAGACATCATATTTAAGGTCTCTGGTTTATGGCCCTGCATGAGACATCCCACGTACCTCCAGCAACCAGGCTTAAGCTTTTGTATAGGAGCCGATGTTCAGGTCACCTGAGGTGGAGAATCTCACACCAAGAATGCTGCAACATGGAAGAGAAGGAAATCTATGGTTATGGTAAGATTTTACACAACTATTCTTTCTATCAAATTTCTAAGTTTGTAAGAGCAATATTTAAAAAATGTCCCTATTTTTGGGCCTTTGTCCCAGTTTTATATATGGCTTTGTCCAGATTTCTTGCTCTAAGAGGTTGAGGAATGCAGTCAAGAAAAATAACACATTGTCATGTATAAGTTCAAGCATTAGTTAAGCAAAATGCATAGAAACGGGCATCACTTCCAGAGGGTTGGGAGGCTGGCATAGTGGCCAAGGTGTTTACCTTGCAAACACAGAGTGCAGGGGTTTGATTCTTATATGGGGTAATTGGCTAAGCTTAAAATGGCCCACAAGGGTAGTTAGACTAGTACTAATATAGGAACCATATAAAAAAAGTGTGAGGTCATAAGCAATAGTAATGTATGGAGTTCACTGACATGAAATCTGCTCTGTCTTAAGACGAATAGTTCTTGCCTTAGGTTGTGGTTGAAAAATGTTTAATTGGGTTGTCCCACTTACTCTGTTAACAGACCATAATGCTTGACTATCTCTGATTTTGGCTCTTAATTTAGCTCTTTCTCACCTAATCCCTACTAAAACTGGTGATTTAGAGAGAAAAGATGATAGATACAATAATCAGTAATAATACTCTTTTTACTTCAGAAAATGCATGTTAGTTCATATGCTGTTATTCTGTCAATGTCTCATGTTAATAGTACTAATGTTTTAAAAAAGCATCTCTGATTGTTCCCAAGTATTTTTAGATTTGTCCCCGATTCTGGAGGAAAGTGCTTAAGAGCTATGCAACAGACATAAAGTTAATGATCTATAAACAGAGTGGAGAAGATTCAGGGAATGAAAATCTGATACAAGGGCTATTTCAAGTGTCATTTGAAGAAAGCATAGAGTTGTTGTTGTTGGTCTTTAGGCTTTTTCCCGGTAAGGGGTCGCCACAGCGGAACTGTGGTCCACTAATGATTGGCAGTAGATTTTTACGAAACGCCGAGGTGCCAGCTCGACTCCCAACCTTCAACAAAGGCATGCCCATTTACGCACGAATATCTTTTGAACGCTACCCAACATGCAGACTCCACAGAAAGCATAGAGTATGAATGTGAATTTCCTGAACGATTAAGTCGGGAATAGAGTAAAAATCAAAAGGCACGACAAATACTTCAACAGGAAGGAACAGGGTACAGGAATTTATTGTTTTCCATTATGAAAAAGTGTTCAGGACTAGAAGAGATTAAAAGAATAATAAAATATATTTTTTCACATAATGGATGGATGAAAATTGAATTCCATGTTAAAGGAAAGGGTTAAAGCCAGTAAAAAAAAATAACTGATTTATTGTGAAAAAAGTTTACTCCAAATCCTCTAAAAATGCTGTTACATAGCCATTTGATTTAAAAATGTCTGCCTTTTCTGATTTTTGTTTATTGCATGACTTTTCATGCTCATTTTATTATATTGTATGAAAAGATTTCATTTTTTTGTTGGCATTTGCTAACTCAATATCATCATTAGCAGTTAAAATATGCAACGTGTTTACATTATTTTGTTTTTGAAATTTGTGTATTGAATGTTAGTTTTTAATGTTAGTAACTTAACTTTATATCTCTAAGTTACCCGTTTCCTTTATTGTACTGCATAATTGCTGTATATGTATAGGCAATATTACTTTAGGTTCGTTCTTAATGTTCACTTCTTTACCTTTGTTTTTTATTGTATTGTGTAATGCCTCTCTCTGGCTTTGTCCATTGTCGTATCTGGAAGTCATTGTCAAGATCAATTTACTTACTTAATTAACAAAGGTGTAATTGAGGAAGGATTGTCTAACTTGGGTTAATTCAGTTACAGATTTGTGATTGCTCGTAAGAAACAAGTTAACTTGGCTAGGTTTATGCAACTCTTAAGAGCTTCTTCATTAATGTTAAGGGAAAACAACGGGATATTAAAGCAGATTCCCCAACCTGCTGACTCTTCCAGTCCCTGTTCTTTGATAAAGCTTAAAAAAATCACCCTTGCAGCTTTAAAAAATAACCCACTCAACTGTTTTCCCTGTTCTGCTTCCTAGCTTTCTATACTGTTTTTGTTTCACTTTGCAAACCAACTTGAAAAACTGGCTCTGAGATTATGATGTCACATCTGCCATCTGCTCTTGCTCTAGCTATCAGGATGTTTCCTCCCCCAAAGTGATGTAATCCCCACCTGATTTGCATGCTGTATAGAAGAGCCAGTGTTCCTCCCACATTGTGATGTCAGACCTGCCTTACCCAGCCCACTCAACCTAATAGAATCCATGTGGTGTGTGGAACTCCTTTTCACTGTACCTGTATCCTGACAACTGCATTTGTTTGAGGGACTACTGAAAAGTTTGGATTGCCTGCATTTTTTGCTTCATTGGTAAGATAAGTCTTCCTAGTGAATTAAAAATGTAATTCTGCACACAGCCCCTGTTCGAATGCACTTCTAGCCCTATTTTGTGCTGCCTCATGCCTGATATAATTTATGCTTCTGTTTGAGGGTGCCACATGGTTCACTAGTGTATGCTGCTGTTGACTATCTAGATTAGCCTTCTGTTGTACTTGCTTGCTGCTGATATATAATTATATGTATTTTGTATATTATTATTGTATTATGGTTATACATTTTATTTGTTATTGCTGGTTCTCGGTTAATTATCTAGTCATTGTGTTCCCATGTGTGAATGCTGCCTTCTGTTTTAGTCAGGTCTCATGCTGCATGCTGAATTTGGCTTGGTGAGTATTATCTGCGTTTATCTTCATTACTGATACTCAGAATAAACCAGCTCTTCTTTTTTTTTTTATGCAAGTGTTGGTTTATAGTGATAGCTCGTATATTTATCACTACTGCTGCTCATTTGTTTTTTCTAATTTTAGCATGTTATTAATGCTCATTTCGGCGTCTGTGTGTGCCGTGCTCGTTTATATATATATATATATTTTTTTCTGCTGCACGTTAGTGTTTCATGCAGCCATTTTAAAGGTTAGAGTGACTTGGACTGCAATTGTGACGTTCTCTCGTCGGCAAGTATCATGTTTACATGCCCTTGTTTTGCTGTGTATGCTGTGGGCCATGTTTGTGTGTGCCGATATCCTCTACATTTTTGAAAAGCCCCCTCACCCCAAAGAAAGTTTCTGTTTCATGGTATATTCTGAACCAAGTTAGGTACTGCTATAGATATTTTAGCTCTGTGAGCTGTTCTGGTATTGTAACACATAACACTTCTTTTTAAAAAAATCCGACGAAGTGTAATGTTGGTGTAGGTCTGAAACTGTTCTAACTGAAACCTCCGAGGTCTGGAAGGGGATGTTCATCGTGTTTCACTGTTGCAGTCATTACTCTTGGGTTATTCTGCTGGCAGGCTACCCGCAGTCGGCCTGAATTCCAAAGTCTTGATCCAGCGTCGGTTGCTGTCGCCTCTTCCCTGACGTCAGTGCACCAGGGGTATAAAAGATGCAGCCGACGCCATTTTCTCCAGTCTTTCTTGTCACACGGTGCCCGAAGCAGAAGCAGTTCGCAAGTGCCGGTCGGCCGACTCCTGAGATTTTCGTGTTCGAATTTCAGATCCGAAGTCTTCATTTAAAGCTAAGTACCCGTTGAAACTTTTCTTGCTCCAGACCGATGTCAGAAAAAGTTAATAATTGTATTTCTTGTGGGAAGCAAATACCTCATAAGGACTTTCATTCTTATTGTATTCCTTGCCTAGGTCCTGATCACGACGTTGCTAATTGCAGGTTTTGTGCTAGATTTAACCAATGTTGGTACGATTTTGCATTTCATTACTTTGGCCGAAGATTTAATTACACAATGTCATCGGATAGCCATCCGACTACCGCAATTCACACGAAACGCAAGGAAAATGAAAAGGACAGGCATCCGAGGTCCAAAACTGATGTCAAGGCTTCTTCTAAGCCAGTCGCCAGTTCGCTGGTTCTCAGTGAGGAGCTTTCGCAGCCACTGATACCTGCTACCTCAGAGCTGCAGGCCGCTTCCGACTCCCACGTGGAGCAGACTAGGCCGCTGGAAACTCAAGGTATTGGACACTTGGAAAATATTCCCTCAGATGGGTCTGGAGCCGCTGAGCAGGCATCGGCTTCTGAGGGTGTTTTCAGGCCTACACAGTTATATGTAAAACCGACTACAGCTTCAAAGGCAAAGACTAAAGCACCACTAAAGACAAAGAAACAAGTGAAGCAAGCCCATGGACAAGCCTCCATGCATAAAAAACAGATGCTCAAAATGGCTAAAGACCTAATTACTTTGATCAGGGGTTCCCATCCCCCTCCTGATAAGAGGTCTAGGCAAGAGACAGAATATGAATCTTCAGATCAGGTTTCCATTTCCTCTGACTACTCTTCTGAACAGGAATACTCTCTTCCTCCATATGAGGATTCTGCTGCTGAAGAATCTATCCCTTCAGCCTCTCCTCCTGAGGATTATTCTTTTGGGGAAACCCTGCATACCATGAGGGAGCACTTCCACTGGGAGAGCCAAGACTACTCAAAATCTAAGAAAAGGCTCAGAGACTTTCTTTTACTACCTCAGCACAGGCCTCTTGCTACCCCCCTGTTTTAGACATTATAGATGATGTATTTTCAGAGTCCGGCCTGTCTCCTGACTCTTTACCCCCTGCACCTGTTAAGCCAGACAGATACTACAGGGTTCCAGATTCACATAAATTTCTTTATAAAAGCCTTGCTGCTGACCCAGAAACTATTTCTCAGGGTCCCAAAGGGGTCAAGGCTTCCACTGCAAGAAAACCTATCCCCTCTGATAGGGATTCAAGGGCAGTGGACAGATGGGGGAACAAGGTTTACACTTCTGCTACCTTGGCTGTGAGGGCTTTAAATTGTCAATTTCATATGCTTAAATATCAGCAATACTTAATGTCACTGCTAAAACAGAAAATATTAACAAATTCTGAATGTGCAGAAAACAAGGAAATGCAGGATTTATTGCATGCAACTGAACAAGTGGGAAGGCATACTTTGCAATGTGGTTTTGATTCTCTGGAAGCCTCTTGCAGGGCCGCTGTTACGGGTTCTGTCATTAGGAGGCATGCTTGGTTAAAGGAACAGAATCTGCCTGATCATGTTAAAGCAAAATTATTAGATGCTCCATTACAGCATGATACTTTGTTTGATGTTAAAGCAGAAGAGGTGTTGAAGAAAATGGAGGACAAAGCAAAATCTATGCAGACAGTTAAGGATTTCTTACAGGTGCAGCCACCCAGATTTAGCAGGAACTGGCCCACAAAGAATTGGTCCTTTCCAGTGTCAGACAGGCCACAAAGAGGCAGATGCAGATGCCCCAGAGGCAGACCCCAGCCCCAAGGCTCATACAGGCCTAAACAATAGGGTGCTTCTACCTCCAAAAGCGGAGAAGACAAATCACAGCCATACAGGAAACAGTCCCATTGACTTTCCTCTGCCAGCACCAAGTACTTATCTTTTAGCAGCCCCCTTAGGGGGAAAACTAGCACTTTTTTCACAAAATTGGCACATGATCACCCAGGACAAATGGGTCTTGAATATAGTGTCTCAGGGCTACAGGTTCCACTTTCACACCCTGCCAAGGGCAAAAGGTATGCCAGACCTGCCACACAGTCAATGGGCAGAGGCACAAAAGCAAGTTTCATCCCTCATGGACATGAAGGCCATTCAGCGAGTACCACAGCAAGAGCAGGGACAAGGATTTTATTCGAGACTTTTCTTGGTACCCAGAAAGGGCAAAGCCTGGAGACCAATACTGGACCTGTCTATTCTAAACACATTTCTGGAAGTTCCAAAATTCAAAATGTTGACTCTGCAGCAGCTTTGGACCTAAAAGAAGCATACCTGCATGTCCCAATCAGACAATCTTGCAGAAGATACCTCAGATTCATAGCTGGCTCAATGCACTACCAATTCTCTGCACTGCCCTTTGGCTTATCTACTGCGCCCAGGGTCTTCACAAAATGCCTTGCACCAGTAATTGCATTTTGAGACAAAGAGGAATTCAAATATATCCTTACTTGGACGACTGCCTTATTCAAGCAGAGAACAAGGACATTCTACTAAAGCATCTGGCGTTTGTAAAAAGATTACTAATTTGCCTAGGGTACACAGTAAATGACAAAAAATCTAAACTAGTACCCTCTCAAGAGATAATATTCCTGGGTGCAAGCTTAAATACAACTGCCCAGATGGCTTATCTCACACCAGACAAACAAAGGCAACTGACTTCTTACTTCAAAATGTTGGCAACAAAGACCCAGTTATCTGCAAGAAAAATTCTGCAGGCTTTGGGCTTCATGGCATCCTGCATTCTGCTAATTCCATATGCCAGACTGCATATGAGGAAACTACAATGGTATCTAAAAAGTGCTTGGACTCATCATTGCCACAGCCTGGAAACATTAATTACCCTCATTCCCTGCCTGCAACAGGAGTTTCGATGGTGGGCACAGGCCTCTCACCACAACAAGGGACAGCCATTTACTTTACCCACAGCCAGGCAGACACTAACAACGGCTGCATCAGATTATGCCTGGGGGGCCCACATGGCAGAAAAATGTATTCAGGGCACATGACCCGCAAGCCAGATGCATCTTCATATCAATCAAAAAGAGATGCTAGCTGTTCAAAATGCCATGACAGCTTTCAAAGACCTACTTCATCCAGGACAACTATTGATAAAGATGGACAATACTACAGTCATGTGGTACATAAACAAGCAGGGAGGCACACATTTCTACTCCCTCTGCAGACAAGCCATGACTTTGTGGGACACAGCATTGACTTATCGAGTTCACATGCAAGCACAATTCCTGCCAGGAAAGATAAATACTATGGCAGACGAACTAAGCAGAAACCTCATGGATCCCCACGAGTGGAAACTGGATCCACAAGTCTTCAGCATGATAACAAGGAAATGGGGATGCCCAGACATAGATCTATTTGCCTCCCCTCACAACTGCCAACTACAGGGATTCTGCACAAGGACTTATCGCAAGCAAGCATGGAAAGTGGATGCCTTATCCTTCAGCTGGAAAAGCCTAACAGTATATGCCTTTCCTCCACTGCCTCTCCCTCCCAAGGTACTCCTAAAGGTCAGTCAAAAGAAGCCAAAAATGATACTGATTGTCCCAGACTGGCGACGCCAGCACTGGTTCCCAATCCTAAAGAACTTGCCTCAAGGTTCAGCCTGGACATTGCCTCAAATTCCTCACTTACTGACCCAACAAAACAATCAGATCCTACACAGCCAACTCAGGACCTTAAATCTGGCAGCATGGCGGATAATGTAGCCATTCAGAACATTCCTCTCTCCAAAGCTGTGATGGATGTTATTTTGGAGGGCAGGAGGCTCAGTACTAGAAAATCTTATGCAGAAAAATGGAAGAGATTCTGTGCTTAGAACCAGGCACAAGGAATTGACATGTTTGTTCCAAACATTCCTCAGATTTTACAATACTTAACTGAGATGCTGGACAGAGGCCTATCCTTTTCATCAATTAAGATCCATGCCTCTGCCATTTCAGCCCGTTACAATACTGAGCCACCTATCTTTTCTCATTCTTTAATAAGGCAGTACCTCAGAGTGGCCAAAAACACAAGACCTCCAAGGAGAGCACCAATACCTGCATGGGACCTCAATTATGTCTTGGAAAAACTCACACTGCCTCCTTTTGAGCCAGCCTCAACAGCTGATATGAAATTCTTATCCTGGAAAACAGCTCTGCTCCTAGCAATAACCTCTACAAGACAAGTCTCGGAGTTACAGGCACTCATGGCTGTGGAACCTTTTATCATTTTCCATCCAGACAGGGTTTCTCTGAGGACAAACCCGACATTTATGCCTAAGGTGGTCCAGTGTGGCCCTTAACCAAACCATTCACTTGCCTACCTTTTTATCCAAACCCACAGAACAAGGGTGAGAGACTTCTGCATTCTTTGGACATACACAGACAGCTACGCTTCTACTTGGACAAAACTAAAGCTTTCAGAAAGACTGAGCAACTTTTAGTGGCATATGCTGCCGGATCACAAGGAAAGGCTATCTCAAAACAGACCATTTCAAAATGGATAGGCCATTGCATTCATTTCTGCTATTCACAACATGGCAAATCAGTGCCTAAGGACATTAGGCCACATCCAGCCAGAGCAGCAGCCTTCCTCAGAGGAGTACCAACCAAAGACATCTTAGAGGCTGCAACTTGGAGTTCGGTGCACACCTTTACAAAGCACTACCACTTACCTCTCTACTCTAAATCCAGAGCAGGGTTTGCCACTGCAGTTCTGCAGGGCCTCATAGCCTCTCCTAATCCTATTTAGCCCCAGCCACCCATCCTCAGCTTTGTGATTCAACCCAAGAGTAATGACTGCAACAGTGAAACACTATGAACATAGTACAGTTGTGTACCTACCATAAATATAGATGTTCGAATGTATTCACTGTTACAGTCCAGGTTACCCTCCTACCATCCCCCTTTCTTTTGCTGGGTCTTATCTGTACTTCTCTATTCTATACAACCTATGTGGTGTATTTGCTTGTAGATGAAGGAAATGATTACCTTAGTGCATGCATGTTTATTGGCATAATTTTTAGCCTACCCTTTTGGGGGCACCTGACATCTGGGGCAAGAAAAACTGAAGAAAATGGCGTTGGCTGCATATTTTATACCCCTGGTGCACTGACGTCAGGGAAGAGGTGACAGCAACCGACGCCGGACCAAGACTTTGGAATTCAGGCCGACTGCGGGCAGCCTGCCAGCAGGATAACCCAAGAGTAATAACTGCAACAGTGAATACACTCGAACATCTACATTTATGGTAGGTACACAGCTGTACTTTCTGCTGAGTCAGCATAGCAGGAGCATTCGTTATGAATGGAGAATACTGTATAATTTCGTCAGTGGCACCCATTTGTTTCCACTTAAATGTATTATTAGCATTGATATTTTGCAATAACACTGGTCTTGTACGAACTGACCGTTTGCTCAGGTCTGCTAGATTGTCTTACTGTAACACATCAGTAGCTTTAGTGGTGTTAATTGTACCGTGCCAGATTTTTCAGTTATGGACATTGAAATTGCTTTATCAGCATAGGCAGTATGATTATATACTAACTTGATTTCAGGGCTGTATGGTTTAATGTTGCTCCTTGTTTAGCTTTATAACGTGTTTAATGCATCTCCTCTAAACATTCCTGTGTCTATTTTTAGTACCACTGTTATGCAAGGGTATGATGGGGGTTCACACCTGTGGTTAGTTGGGCAAGCAGCAGCTCAATTCAGTCATGTTTTTGGACCAGTATAGCATTGTATTAGTGCTTTAAAAACATTGAAACACCTCCTCCATATGTTTTATTCAGAGCTGAGGGGGATCAAAATATATGAAAGGCACTGTAGACTTTAATAGCCAGAGTGATTACTATGGTTATGAACTATGTTTCTGTGACTGCATATATGTGTGTGAATTTTCTAGGGTAAGGAGTGCTTCCAGGTAATACATTTTTTCTATATTTAAACTACTAGCATTGAGAAGCAGCACCTTTAGGTATTTCTGACTGATTGTTATTATGTTGGCGGGCTTAACTTGGCATATCCTAAAAAAGGCACTACGGTGACAAAGTTTTTGTCAATATTCAGAAACCAAGTGGTGATAAGTGCAAACCATCTCTTGAAAATCATAGTGGCTTGTCAGTTATGTCAACCCAAGCTGTCAGAGATTGAATCCCCTTGATGTGACACCAGAAACTAAGCCATTTGTTGAAGTAGGTCATTTTTGCTGGTCCTGTCGTATAATCATTGCTGAAGGTAGGATGCGACTCAAGGCTAGATTCATACCCACCTGGGACACATGTATTCAGAGAGCTCCATGTCCTTCTTCATATAGTCCAGTGAGGTATCATGGACTATGACCGTCATACTGGTTCTTGTGTTTTAAAGCCACAAGTGCGTGTGTGTGTATGTGAATGCAAGCAAGGGGTAAGTGTGTATGTGTATGTGTGTGTGTGTGTGTGTGTGTGTGTGTGTGTGTGTGTGTCAGAATGCAAGCAAGGGGCAAGTGTGTGTGTGTGTGTATGTGTGTCTGTCCATGTGTGAATGCAAGCAAGGGGCAAGTGTGTGTGTGTGTGTGTGTGTGTGTGTGTGTGTGTGTGTGTGTGTGTGTGTGTGAATGCAAGCAAGAGGCAAGTGTGTGTGTGTGTGTGTGTGTGTGTGTGTGTGTGTGTGTGTGTGAATGCAAGCAAGGGGCAAGTGTGTGTGTGTGTGTGTGTGTGTGTGTGTGTGTGTGTGTGAATGCAAGCAAGGGGCAAGTGTGTGTGTGTGTGTGAATGCAAGCAAGTGGGCAAGTGTGTGTGTGTGAGAATGCAAGCAAGGGGCAAGTGTGTGTGTGTGCGTGAATGCAAGCAAGGGGCAAGTGTGTGTGTGAGAATGCAAGCAAGGGGCAAGTGTGTGTGTGTGTGTGTGCATGTGAATGCAAGCAAGGGGCAAGTGTGTGTGTGTGTGTGTGTGTGTGTGTGTGTGTGTGTGTATGCAGGCAAAGGGCAAGTGTGTGCGTGAATGCAAGCAAGGGGCAAGTGTGTGTGTGTGTGAATGCAAGCAAGGGGCAAGTGTGTGTGTGTGTGTGTGTGTGTGTGTGTGTGTGTGTGTGTGTGAGATGCAAGCACGGAGTGTGTGTGTGTGTGTGTGTGTGTGTGTGTGTGAATGCAAGCAAGGTGTGTGTGTGTGTGTGTGTGTGTGTGTGTGTGTGTGTGTGTGTGTGTGTGTGTGTGTGTGTGAATGCAAGCAAGGGGCAAGTGTGTGTGTGTGTGTGTGTGTGTGTGAGAATGCAAGCAAGGGGCAAGTGTGTGTGTGTGTCCTGTCCATGTGTGAATGCAAGCAAGGGGCAAGTGTGTGTGTGTGTGTGTGTGTGTGTGTGAATGCAAGCAAGGGGCAAGTGTGTGTGTGTGTGTGTGTGTGTGTGTGTGTGTGTGTGTGTGTGTGTGAATGCAAGCAAGGGGCAAGTGTGTGTGTGTGTGTGTGTGTGAATGCAAGCAAGGGGCAAGTGTGTGTGTGTGTGTGTGTGTGTGTGTGTGTGTGTGTGTGAATGCAAGCAAGGGGCAAGTGTGTGTGTGTGAGAATGCAAGCAAGGGGCAAGTGTGTGTGTGTGAGAATGCAAGCAAGGGGCAAGTGTGTGTGTGTGTGTGTGTGTGTGTGTGTGTGTGTGTGTGTGTGAATGCAAGCAAGCGGGCAAGTGTGTGTGTATGTGAGAATGCAAGCAAGGGGAAAGTGTGGGTGTGCATGAATGCAAGCAAGAGGCAAGTGTGTGTGTGTGCGTGAATGCAAGCAAGGGGCAAGTGTGTGTGTGTGTGAATGCAAGCAAGGGGCAAGTGTGTGTGTGTTTGCGTGAATGCAAGCAAGGGGCAAGTGTGTGCGTGTGTGTGCGTGAATGCAAGCAAGGGGCAAGTGTGTGTGTGTGTGTGTGTGTGTGTGTGTGTGTGTGTGTGTGTGTGTGTGTGTGTGTGTGTGTATGAATGCTTACTAAGATGGGCATTAATCCCTACGTCACTCAATGGGTTGCCAACTGGCTTACTGACAGAACCCATGCTGTAAAAGTAGCCCACTCCAAATCCAGCTTCTGACAAGTCAGGGTACCTCAGGGGTCAGTCCTGGGACCGCTCTTGTTTGGCATCTACTTCTCTGAAGTACAGACCAACACTAAGGGATTCTGGTTAACAAAGTTCACAGATGACTGCAAACTGGGAGCCATTATTGAATCCCCAAATGTTGTGGATACTCTAGAAAAGGGCCTTCCAGAAACAGATGCTTGGTGCCAGAGCCATGGGCTCAAGCTCAGTGCCAAGAAATGTATAGTTATTCCCTTTGGGAAAAAACATGTACCCATTCTGGGACATGCTACACTTAAAGAAATCCCAATCCCTCAGAGCTACATGCTCCAGGGATCTAAACCTTGTCATCAAAATAAACAAATGCTGGAGGGATAGGTTCCTGACTCAGAGACTGCCCAGACTCTGGAATAGACTGCCCATACATGTCAAGCAGACCGCCTCTTTGGCCCTTTTCAAACGGAACATTGACGATTGGATGGGAGAAAGAAATTAACCCCGGGGATCATGTCACTCACCCTGCTAGACAGAGGTCCAGGGTAGAAAATAGTGTGGAAGTAATAGCCAGGGAATTGTTATGGCTAGGCTTGTATAAGCCCTAGGGCCGATAGCCTAGTACCAACCTATGAGCCTATAGTTAACAGACTGCTATCAGAAGGAAGAAGCCCTTGGGTCAATTTTAGCTGTTGCCAAACAAACTTTGTGTCTGTGTGATAAGGGGCAAGTGTGTGTGCATCTGTGTGATAAGGGGCAAGTGTGTGCACGTTTGTGTGATAAAGGGCACTCTGCCAGTATCAGCTGAATTTTACAAAACCACTTTTATCTGTAAAGCTGTACCAGCACAATCTGGTAGTTAGATGTAACTTTAAATACACTATACTGGTATGTTCTTCCAGGGGTGTAGCCAGGATTTTAAGATTTGTACTCAAAGCTCCCAGCCTGCTGCCCCCCCATTAAGCTACACCCACATCCATCGATCTCCGCACACATTCCTTACAAAATGCTCTCATAGCCACACTCCCTTCACAATGCTGCTCTCTCTCCCACATCTGGCAAATATATGCCAGAGTGCTAATCATTTATATGATGAAACAATAAAACAAAAATGGATATTTCAGTCCAAGTGTGGAAAAGCACATAAAGTAGCTTCCAGTTTACATTATGGCTGACTTTACCACAGTGTAGTTGTACCCAGATAACAACTCATGAGTGCATTGTAACATAGTGTGGTATAGCCCTCAGTCTTCTAGTATACAAGTGTTAATATCATATGACTGGCCTTTTGTAGTAGCAATTTGATATGAGACGTCAGTGTTACTCCACAATAGTCTTTGTATCACATCTAGCTAGCTGATCATACAGAGGTCCATTCACATCTCACACACACATGTACACAGACACCATAAAACTAAACCAGGTAAAGACAAACACCAGCACTTTACCAAAGTACCCCCATCTACAAGTAAACCCCAGCATCTAAGCATGGAACTGCAATACAAACACCAGATTTCCACAGGTACACACAATTTGTCCAATGAACCATGATAACTATAATTACCAGTGACAGAAAAATGCAACCAGTGTTCATTGTGACAGACATACAAATATTGAATACAGGAGTATTGCCTGAACATTTTTTTTTTAATTTTTATCTTATTCCAAATGGCAAACAAATAGTCAGTACACAGTTATTTCCAGTTTAACACAAATGCCAAATGTATTTATTATATCTGTCCATCTATCTTTCACTGATCAGGATAGTCCCTCTAGGCTAGAGGCCTCTTTACAGGAGAGATCCCAGGTAGTATTCATACTGACTATGAGAAAATTTGGCCAGGGCACAAGGGAAAATCCCCTATTTTACTTAAACAGATTATCCCCATAATTCCTTGGCACATGTTTTCTAAATGGCTGAACTCACTGCACTGCTTGAAGTCATATTTGCAAAGAAGGGACAAGAAGAGTGACTTCACCAGCAACACTTAAATAATCATCAAAGGAGCACTCTGTCATGAATGCTGCTTCTCTGAATTCACCGAACATCACTTCCAGTCTCCATCATCAGACCTTCATCCTCCCAAGTTCTTTGCATCGTTCTACTTCTGGCATTGAAAACATAAGTAGAAAAATTCAAGTGATAACCCACAAAGGACGGATGGCCTGCACCAGTAGTTCTTAAAGACTGATGCAGTGTTTCATTCACTTTACCACTGCCTCATTATCTTCCCTAAAACATAGAGAGGTGCCATTACTGAACCCACAGACTTGCTTAGACTAAAGATCGATTTCAATACTCCCAGTGCTTAGTTAAATGCCAGAAAAAGTTTAGACCATGACCAGCCATCTAAACGTTTTGCTGACGCTGTACTCCTAACCCCCAACCAATATAGATTCTGGGCCAAAAAGGACCACAAGGACAGCGACCTAGACAATAACTGATGACATTGGGTAAAGACAAACAGCAAGTCACAGTAGCAATATTTTGACACCTAACCAAAATGGCTGACATGGTAAAGCATCCACTCTTTCACACTGCCATTCAGTTCCTTCTTTCTTTCCCACCACAATTTCAGAGTTAAAAGTAGGATCCTTCTCTACAACCAAAGCTCCCTTCTCAAAGTAGTCCCATGGGGATTCTTCTTTCTATAACCCCTACATGTCTTCATTTATATCAAAAGACTCCCTCAAAAACTCACATCTCTACATCCTTCTCTGTGCCCACAACATGGTCATCAATAGATTTCATCAAACCCATGATAACATTACTTCAACAAGCCCTCATTTCATTTTCCTTTGCCAAATGGCTAAACTCAGGATGACTATTATCAAACCAAAATACAGCAAAATTAATGCTGTTTGGAACTGAAAAAGTTCAGATCAGTTTCTGATGCCATTATTTTTGACAGAAAACATACCTTCTCCAAATCCACCACCTTATTCAAATACATTCTAAAGTTCCAACTTCACATTCACAGAACCAGAGCAAAAATAAAGCAAACCTTTTTGTGTGTGGATGATCTTACACTTTATAACTCCATCAGGTAGGGAAGCCATAGGGAAAGGTAATCGTATTGCCCAGCTGAATCCCTACCACACACACACACACACACACACACACAATATTACTCACCACCCCGACCACCATAACGGATCTGCTTCCGACCACCATAACGAATCCGCTTCCAACACAACCACCATAACGAATCCGCTTCCCGCTCGGACAGCATGATGAAGTGAGACCAACATCCTCCTCCCGCTTCCTCCAAAAGCATTTGAACTGGCCGGTTGGCCGGAAATACATGTGCGGAGCTCCTGATTGGCTGCCCTGATGCGCTACTGGCTGGTCGGTCGGAAATACATGTGCGGAGCTCCTGACTGGCTGCGCTGACGTCATCGTGCAGTAAAGTGCGAAAAAGTGAACATTTAAAATGCTACCCCCCCTTCTACATAAGTTGTGCTGAAATCAGTACAGTGCGTATGCCTCCCGACGTCCCTGTGTTCTTCATATACTGAATTGATAAAGTCTGTTTTGTGATTTATGATTTAGTGTTGAATTGTCACTTAATTCCATTAGGTACTGGTGTGCCTTTGCTGGGTAATTTTTTCCCTGTGGTTGTGGAATTGTGTAGTTATAAAGACATGAAGAATTTGATTGTTCCCAGGTGGTGTGGGCATGGTTGCTTAACCCTCCCCTCAAAACCGTAAAACCTTTAGTTTTGCAGCCATGTTTGGATGGATTTGGATCAGGGTGATTGCAGTTTATAGGTCTCCTTTTTGCTAGGATATATGTAAGACCCCTAAAGTGGGAAGGATGAAAGTTTAAAAATAAAACATCCTTCATGAAAGGTCTGAGGTGGAAGATTGTGTATGTCGTTATGCTGATAAGAACTGGAATTTCCTGTGTTAACACTAATGTACAGTAGACAGTTTATTGGACTGTGCTGTAGAAGCTGAATCTGTGGACAGGTTTACTGGGCTGTGTAAAGTAGGGCTCACTAGTGTTGGATTAACGTACTTTAATAATGTTGTAGGTGGAAAACTGTTCAATGGGTGCATTTCATGTACAATTTGAATGGAGCGGCTTGATGTGTAAGATCTGTATAGGCATGTGTTTCAGTTTCTGATGTCTTCACAGCCAAGTACATAATTATCATGCATTCCTTGGACGAAGGCCTGGGGTTATTCTTGGTGTTGCCAAACAAACTTGTGGTTATGTGTGAGAAAGGGTGAGTGTGTGAGTTGAGTGAGTGTGGTGTGTGAGTTGAGTGAGTGTGGTGTGTGAGTTGAGTGAGTGTGGTGTGTGAGTTGAGTGAGTGTGGTGTGTGAGTTGAGTGAGTGTGGGGTGTGAGTGAGGGTGGGTGAGTGATGGTGGGTGAGTGAAGGTGGGTGAGCGAGTGAGGGTGGGTGAGCGAGTGGGTGAGTGTGGTGAGTGGGGTGAGTGGGTGTTGGTGAGTTGGGTGTGTGGGTGTGGGTGAGTGGGGTGGGTGGTGAGTGAGTGTAGTGAGTGAGTGTGAGTGGTGAGTGAGTGTAGGTGGGTGATGAGTGAGGGTGGTGAGTGAGTGTAGTGAGTGGGTGTGGGTGGTGAGTGTGGGTGGGTGAGTGTGGGTGGGTGAGTGAGTGTGGTGGGTGAGTGAGTGGTTGAGTGTGGGTGAGTGAGTTGGTGTGGGTGAGTGTAGTGGGTGAGTGTGGTGGGTGGGTGAGTGAGTGTGGGTGGATAAGTGAGTGTGGGTGGGTGAGTGAGTGAGTGTGGTGAGGGTGGTGGGTGGTGAGTGAATGTGGGTGAGTGAGTGAGGTGTGGTGGGTGAGGGTGAGTGTGGTGGGTGACTGTGGGTGGGTGAGTGAATGTGGGTAAGTGAGGTGTGGTGCCTGAGGGTGATTGTGGTGAGTGAGTGTGGTGAGTGAGGGTGGATAAGTGAGTTGAGTGTGAGTGAGTGTGGTGAGTGAGTGAGTGTGGTGAGTGGTGAGTGTGGTGGGTGAGTGAGTGTGGTGGGTGGGTGAGTGAGTGTGGTGGGTGAGTGAGTTGAGTGTGGGTGAGTGTAGTGAAGTGAGTGGGTGAGTGTGGTGAGGTGAGTGGGTGAATGAGTGAGTGTGGGTGAGTCTCATTTTTGGATGTAATTTCTAAATTTTATAAATTTTGTTTTTGTATTGTCATATTGCTTTACATTGCCCTACCGATATGTTACAAAGTGCAGGCAGAAGCACAGTAACAGCTGCAAAAACTAAGAGCATAAATTTGCAATAACCATGCGTATACATTAATTGCATGTTTTTACATAAGAAGCAGATGTCTGTCACAATTAATCAACAACACTACATCAGATTACAAGAAGTATGCAATACCGTAATTTTTTAAATTATGTCTTAAAAAAGCATGTTGGTGCTGTCATGCAAGTCTGTGAAATATTTCATGTTTGTAGTGTGTCATTTGTTAGCTATTTAATCAAGCAGGAAGGAAAAATAAGTGGGAGTTTGATGCTTTGCAAAACGGTGATTATTCCCAGTGCTATGTAGCTTGGTTCTAAATTTGACAGGAGGAGTGCAACAAAAAAAGTGTCCCACTGTAAGGAGGGAAAGGCTGACAAGAAAACAGTACATTACTCTGGTCACCTGCTGTGAGCTGTCAATCACATGCAGATAATGGGTCAAATTACCCTTAGCTCTTTGACAGCTAGGGAAGGTAGGTGTGAAGTGGGAGGGGAGATGCCTTGAAGAACTAGATTTCAGCCTTCACAAAAGAAAGCAAGTTAGCATTTCTAAGAAACAAAAGCAATAAAATGCACTTTTCAGTTCTGTTCTGTAGCATTTGCACTGCTTGTGTTTGAAGTAGTCACTGAAAAAGGATAACATTTTAACCAAAAGTAGGGGACTTTAAGAGAGCAGTGAATGCCTGTTAAGTCAATGAAGTGACAGCAGCTTCAGGGAAAATGTGGCAGATCTGATGCAATTTTTTGGAGACAAACAATGCATTCTGGGATACTTAGAGGCAGAGTAAACAGTCTGAATTATTTCAAAATGCCAGCACCCATGTGGTCAGAGTCAGAAATTGCATATAAAAATATCTAAAAAGCTCTAAATAGTCCCAGAGTGCTGTTAAAATGTAGGAAACACCAAACCATGATGAAATAAATATGTTTTTTGAGTCTGAGGGTGCAGTTGTCCTAAGCCTGAAGTGTTAGTTCCCATATTCCTTGATTAAAAACTGGGGCAGCACGAGATACTGGATGCTGGGTTGTACCCCCCCCCCGAGTAAAAAACATTTCGCTTTTATTTACTTTCTTTTACAGTGCAACTTTTTTGCATTTGTAATGCAACTTTTTTGCATTTCCTTTATTGATGTTGGAACTACAAGCATGTATACAGTTTCAAAATTTTCTTTGGTCACACTAACAAAAAAAAAATGGAAATCTGTTTACTCTGCTTGCAGGACTGGTTTGAAAACAGCCTGGCACTACATCTACTTCCGAATGAGAAAAAAGTGGCTGAGTAGGCTGCTGTGTAAAGCAGCAAGAATCCATTTCTATTGGCTCAGGCTACCTCAGGTGATTAGCTTTGACGGGGCAGCTAGGGACTGAAAGTAAAAGACATTCATAATGGACTAATGCAAAATTTATTTATTTATTTTTATTTTACTAACCCTACATGTGACACTTATTTGGAATGTAGGGAAGTTTTAAGTATGTAAGTCTTTTATTTTGTGTATGTGTGTGTTTGTGTTTGTGTATGTATGTATGGAGGTGCATGAATGCTTTGAACTATTCCTGACTTCACAGAAATGTCAAAATTGTTGTCTCATATTTTGGTCTTTTCTTTATAAGGTTTGTGATTTCTCTGGTAAATGAAATAGGTTTGCAGCCATTAAATAATGAAAGACGCAAATTTCAGACTTAGGAGACATTTGAATCTCAGACTTGGTAGCATTAAGAAAAATCATAGTAATGCAAAAGCACACTATTTTAGTAACTTTCAAAGTATGTAAAATGTATAATATATATGATAACAGGTTGAAGGTATTCACGTTTTAGACCTTTGCTTCCCTTTATTTTTTAGCATTTTAATTGATTTTTGACATAAGAGGTTGAGCGGTATGTTGGGGAAAGGGTTGTAGTGACTTGAACAATGCATTCTGTTATTTATGCATTTATTCATTCAACTGATTGCAATTAAACTTTTGAAGTTGTCAGTCACTGTACTTGCTGTATTGTAATTACTGTAATGGAAGTTGTCAGTCACTGTACTTGCTGTATTGTAATTACTGTAATTGAAGTTGTCAGTCACTGTACTTGCTGTATTGTAATTACTGTAATTGAAGTTGTCAGTCACTGTACTTGCTGTATTGTAATTACTGTAATTGAAGTTGTCAGTCACTGTACTTGCTGTATTGTAATTACTGTAATTGAAGTTGTCAGTCACTGTACTTGCTGTATTGTAATTACTGTAATTGAAGTTGTCAGTCACTGTACTTGCTGTATTGTAATTACTGTAATTGAAGTTGTCAGTCACTGTACTTGCTGTATTGTAATTACTGTAATTGAAGTTGTCAGTCACTGTACTTGCTGTATTGTAATTACTGTAATTGAAGTTGTCAGTCACTGTACTTGCTGTATTGTAATTACTGTAATTGAAGTTGTCAGTCACTGTACTTGCTGTATTGTAATTACTGTAACTGAAGTTGTCAGTCACTGTACTTGCTGTATTGTAATTACTGTAACTGAAGTTGTCAATCACTGTACTTGCTGTATTGTAATTACTGTAATTGATGTGCATGCATATGTGTATATAATGTATATGTGTGGGGACATAGATATTCTCAATCTTCTCTGCTTTTACCTCATATTCAATCAGTTGCTCATAATATGTGCTTTTCTGGTAAATACATGAAGACTGTAGTCACTACATGACAGTCTTTTGATATTCAGACTTAATAACCCTCAGAAAAAAGAATGCTAATATAAAGGGTCTATATTATTTACTCGAAGGTACAAAATGTCAAGTAACTTTTCATCGACACACAAGTGTCGAACGTCCTCTTCAGCAAACAGCCACATCATCGATTTCTTTCCAAGGGAAATAAATCGGTTGGCTGTTGTTTGAAATTTGCCCTTTTCTCCGCTGTAGTGTTGTCTCAAAGTTAGTATATTTAGTGTGGGGGGGGCGGGGGCAAAGCCTCGCACTTCATAGTGTTTGTTAAATTGTTTCGTGAGTAGTTGGCCTACTGATTTCTTTCCCTTGAAAGAGGACGTTTGACACTTATGTGTCAATGAAAGGATAGTCGAGATTTTGTACCTTCGACTTTATAATATAGACCCAATATAAAGACTGATATTCTTGCAACATTCTACTTATATAAGTGAGATGTCTGTCTCTGATTTTTGGTCTTTTGTCCTCCATTATTTTTTACATTCCTTTTTGATTCTTGAGCTAATAGGCTGAGAGGAGTGTGTGTGTGTGTGTGTGTGTGTGTGTGTGTGTGTGTGTGTGTGTGTGTGTGTGTGTGTGTGTGTCAGAATTGTAAGGGGGGTGCAATGCATTCTGTCAGCAATGAGCTGGGAAGTTGCATTCCTGTGTGGTAGTTATTTATGTATTTATTATGTATTTATTTATTCATTTGATCGCAGTCAAAATTCTGCGGTCTATAGTCGCAGTCATATAAGTGGCTCCAATTAATGATCCCATCAGTGTGTGTGCGTGTGTGTGTGTGTGCATATTTGTGTGTGTGTGCGTGTCTACCTCCACTTGTAATATACATACATATATATGACATCAACTTTACAGAAAGTCAAATGTCATATAGTCGAAACCACGTTTGACTTCCATAAAGTCAGAAACAACAAAACTTCAAAAAATGTACGTTTTTGCAGGTGGGCAAGCCCCCAAACTCCTGCAAATTGTATATACCAACTCTTGAGATCACACTACAGTGGGGAAAAGGGTAAATTCCCCAATCCCCACTGTGCCACAATCTCAATATAAATGTTTCAGCTTTCAAAAAGACAAACATATGGTCTTGACCATATATGTTTTGGCTTTCAGGACAGTCATGCATCTGAAAGGGACCCATATGGATAGAAATAGATAGATGATTTTCCTGTATTTTGTTGAATGCCATCTCTTTGGCAACTCAAAGATGTGATTTAATGTCGACTGTACAGAAATGTCGATAGCATGTAAGTGTGTAATATAGATACAGGTAAGTGGGTTTGGAGGGGTGAGAGTGTTTGTGCATGTCTATGTAAGTTAGACGGGGATGAGTGAAGGATGTGCTATATGTTTGCGTGCAAGTTTGTGTATTTTAGGGTTAGGGTCTGAGTTGCGTTAGGGGTTAGTATAGTGTTGCATGTGTGTGTTTGTGAAGGTTCATAAGTTCATAGGTGTGTACTATGCTAATGGCCCTGAAGCTTTTGCAAACCTAGCCCATAGGATTACCCTGGAATCGTGCCACCCGACCTTAGTTCCTTAGTTCCCAGTGCCTCTGTTGAGTAAAGCCACTGGAGTGATCCCTGGGGTGAATTTTCTATTTCCCATCCACTCATCAAGATTTCTCTTGAAGAGGGCCAGTAAGGTGCTCTGCTTGACATGTATGGAAAGTCTATTCCATGGCATGGGCAGTCTCTGGAGTATGAACCTGTCCCTCCAGCATGTTCTGCTGTTTGTTGTAATGAGGTTGAGGTCTCTGGAGTGTGTGGTGTAGAGGGATTGGGATTTCTTTAGGTGTAGCATTTCTAACAGAGCTGGGTCAGACATGGCTTTGTATGTCTAGCAGAGATCACGAGAGATAGGCGATATGAGACAGAGAATAGTTGGAGTTTTTTTAGTCTGTCCATATAGGACAAATGTTCAAGGCCTAGGATCCTCTTTGGGAAGTACTTTTGTGGCCTCTCCAGTTGTTGCAGGTGTTTAGTGAGGTGCATGACAAATGGGTATTGCACTCAATGATTGGCCTAATGCGGGAAGAGTAGAGGGAGACAATGACCTCTTTCTTCTTGGATGCAAAACCCTTAGTAAAGAGATGTGCCACATAGAAGGCCTTTCTGACCACAGTGGCAATGTGGTGGTCAAAAGCGAAGTTGCTATCAACCTGTGTTCCCAGATATCTTATAACGCCTACTGTGTGTTCAGTGGACTACCATCGATGGGGTAATTCATGGGAACTGGGTTTTGTCCAAAGGGGATGATGACACATTTTTTGGAATTGAGTTTAAGGCCATGGTTCTGACACCAGTCATTGGTCTCAGTGAGGCTTTTCTGTAGGATGTCAATATCACTTAGGGAGTTAGTAATAGCTCCCAACTTGCCATCGTCTGCGAACTTTGTCAGCCAGAGTCCCTTTGTGTTGGCCTGGAGTTCAGAGAAGTAGATACCAAATAGGAGAGGACCCAGGACCGAACCCTGTGGGATTCCACTTGTGACTGGTCAGCAGTCTGACTTGGAGTCAGCTACTTTCACACTGTGGGTTCTACCTGTGAGCCATTTTTCAACCCACCTAGTGATATACGGGTTGATGCCTAGCTTAATGAGTTTTTCTATGATTCCTGAGTTGAGGATGGTGTCAAAGGCCTTGGTCAGATCAAGGTAGGCTGTATGAACCACCTTGCCTTCATCCACAGCTCTGGTGACTGACTCAAAGAAGTTGACCAAGTTGAGCAGGCATAATCTGCCCTTCATAAAACCAAACTGTGTGGGATCCAGAGTTTGGAGAT
Source organism: Protopterus annectens (assembly GCF_019279795.1). Classification (NCBI taxonomy): domain Eukaryota; kingdom Metazoa; phylum Chordata; order Ceratodontiformes; family Protopteridae; genus Protopterus; species Protopterus annectens. The sequence continues at coordinate 882,742,771 of NC_056741.1, forward strand.
TCCCTGTATCCTTGTTTATTAGGTCCATGATGATGCGTTCCATAGCTTTGCATATCAGACTCATCAGGCTAATGGGTCGATAGTTCCCAGGGTCTGTAGTCACCCCTCCTTTGTGGAGATGGATGACCGTAGCAGTGTGCCATTCAGTAGGGACAAAGCCTGAGGTGAGGCTGTGATTGAGCAGGGCACACAGTTGAGGTGCCAGTTCACTCTGTAGTTCATGTAGAACACAGCCAGGGATATTGTCATATCCCATAAAAGCTGTATTCTTGGCCTTGGACAGTGCTGTTTTAACCTGTGGAGCAGTAATACTGGTTGCCTGACAATATACTGGTATTGTGACTGGTCCCTTGGGGGGGGGGAGATAGAGGTAATGTTGGCACTGAATCTGTCAGCCAGTATGTTGGCAATATCTGTTGGCTGGGTATAGGAGGTACCAAATCTGGGTATTGCCATGGAGATTCTTTACATAACTATAGAAGGCCCTGTGGTTGTCTTTACTATCTGCTGCAATTCTGTTTTCATAGCTAGCTTTAGAGGATTTGATGAGGGATCTCAACTTTTTGTTGAGGCTGATAAAGGAGTTTTTCCAGTTTTGGGACTTCACCTTATTCCACATCCGTTTCCTCCTTCTGTTGTAGAGTTTGTTTATGGCAGGCAACCACCAGATTGGCTTCCTTTTTTGGAGGAGAGCATCTTGGTTCTATTCGGTATGGCGAGACCCATGCATTTGTATACGTGTTTATACAGTGCATTGGTGTATGACTCGGCAGTCATGCAACTGATCTCCATTTGCATAGGTGCCGTGAAGTTAGCCACCTCTGTTTTTAGGAGCCCAAAGTTAGCTTTGGAGAAGTTTTTCATGGTAGTTACCTTTGCGGAGGGTGGGAGATATGAGGATTTCCAAGGTGATTAGTTTGTGGCCGGATCTAACCAGGGAGGAATTGACTTTTGGTGTAGAGCAACAGTCGCCTATGTTAGTAATGACCAGGTCAAGGATGTTGCTACCTCTAGTGGGGGTAAGAACAAGCTGGTCAAGGGCATTGGAATTAATAAACTCCAGGAAATGTTGGGCACGTGTATTGGAACATGAGTAGTTTTCCCAGTTAATGGAGGGGTAGTTGAAGTTGCCCAGTATGAGAGTGTTAGGTTGGACCTTAATATTCTCCAGGGTGCTTAGGAATGTGGAGTGTGAGTCTTGGGACATGGTTGGGGACCTATAGCAGGTTACGACCTGAATCGCTGTCTTACCCAATGTTAGCTGCACCTGAAGTATCTCAGATGTTGCATATCGTCTTCTCAGAGGAGATCTCTGCTTATCATACAAGGCCATGTCAAACCCTGAGCTGTTGGACATGCTCCATTTAAAGAAATCCCAATCCCTCACAGCCACATGCTCCAGGGATCTAAACCTTGTCAGCACAATGAACAAAACATGCTGGAGTAATAGGTTCCTGACCCAGAGACTCCCCATACTCTGGAATAGACTGCCCATACATGTCAAACAGAGTGCCTCCTTGGCCCTCTTCAAAACGAACTTTGATGATTGGATGGGAGATAAGAAATTCACCCTGGGGATCATGTCAGTCACCCTGCTAGACAGGGGTCCAAGGAAGTAAATATTGTGGAAAGAAATATCCAGGGAATTGTTATTGGCTAAGCTTGTATAGGCCCTAGGGCTGATAGCCTAGTACCAACCTATGAACCTATGTGTTATGTTAGGCTACCAGTTTGGAGGTGTGCGCATCCTTTATGAATATGGAAACACCACTGCCTTTGGAGCTTTGGTCCAAGTTCTGAGGCCGAAAGGTGTGGAATGAGTTATAGCCTGGTAATGCAGGCGTGCTTTCTGCTGCCTTGAACCAGGTCTCTGTTACAGCACAAATGTCGATTTTCTCCATTTTAAGGAGTGATTCAAGAGAGTGCATATTGAGATTTAGACTTCTAGTGTTGACTAGCATGACCTTCAGATTGCATTTGTTTGTAGCTGTTATGGTTTTAATTTGGTCTTTGGAACATGGCCTAAAAAGGCAGTATAGGGGTGGCAAGAGCCTTGGCCAGTATCTGGAAGCCCAGGGGTGACAGATGCAGGCCATCTCTGGCAAATCATCGAGGTCTGTCAGTCATGTTATCCCAGGCAGACAGATACTGGCTCCCCTTAGAATGACACCAGAAACTTAGCCAGTTGTTGAACTCAGTCATTTTCTGCTTGTACTGTGGTATCATTCTGGGTGATGGTAGGATGCTACTCAGGGCTAGGGTCATACCCACCTGGGCTACATAATCCGAGAGCTCCTCCATGTCTCTTTTCATGTAGTCCAGGGAGGTACATCTCAGGTCATTTACACCCACATGTACAATGACAGAGTCATATTTGTACCTGTTGTTGAGGGACCTGAGTGCATGCGTTATGTGGCAGATCCTAGCGCCTGACAGGCAGCTAACTGTTACTTTCACCTTATTCAACCTAGTGAGTGGGACATCAGTGTGCCTCACTATCGAGTCACCTATGACTAGTGTGTTGGGCATGCTGTTTTGCCTTAGGGGTTTTGGTTGAGTGGCACACTGTTTAGGAGAGTTGTGTGTCTCATGATTAGTGTTGTGGTGGTTGAGTGCATTTCTGCCTTGGAGTGGAATGGGAGAAAGGTGGAGCAGAAGATAATTCAAGGTTAAGAAACTAAGTGGGTTGGCCTTATAAAATGTTTTCTCTGTATTAGGTAGAATGAGCTAATGACATTAGACTGGGAGGAGTGTCCCAGATCAAATTTACAGTAGGGGCAGGCAACTGCAAAGCCACCAAGTATAAGAACAGGATACCAATAGGGAGGAAGGGTGGGAAACTAAACCAGTTATATGATACACTCCTTGCCAGGAAATCAAACAAACAGATGTTTAACAAGTGGAGAAATTTTCCAGTTAATACCTCACACACAGTGAAACTAGCTAGAAAAGATTGACAATGTGACAGCAAAAACCTTATTTATCAGGCCCTGCGAAGCAGAAAATTTTAGTACAACTGTGCAGATTAGTTTATAGCTATAAAATACAGTAAAAAGTATGCAGCAGACAATAAAAATGCCATAAATATCTATAAGCAATAACTAGTAAAAATAAGCAAAAAGCAGGATACTTAAAGTTATATATCACAGATAAGAGTTTTGCTCAGTGCCCTTCCTCTGATTAGCTCTGTGTAAAATGGCAGAAACACTCACAAGGTAACCTCTTAAGTAACAGAAAGCTGAAACTTGAAACAACTTTAAAAAAGCTCGAAAGAATCAATGAGGTACTTACTCCAAGCCATAGTCCAGTTAACCCCAATCAGCCAGTGACCATAAACATTAAACTCTCACTGAAATGCAAAATGGTTTCTGCTAAACTATGATGGCCTGGAACATGTGCTCAGACATACTTTGTGTGTCTGTGTGTGTGTCTTGTGTAGTGGCAGTGCTATGAGAAAGTTTTCATATAGGTAAAGTGTAGGATTCGGTTTGAGGAAAACGTTAGTGATAAGCAGAGCCATAAAAACCTTCCCGTGACACTGCCACTATTGAGGTGACCTTAAGGTTTGTGTTATGGGGAGTTTTAGTGTTAATATCGAGAGAGGAAATAGTTTTCCTCTCTTGATATTATTTCATTAGTTATTTTTTACTTTCAGTATTGTGTATGTTCAAACTTTTTTTGCCAGTGTTTTCAATTCAGCATTAAAGTAGTTTAGTTCGATCATACACAATAGAACCAGAGAGATATTTAGATATATGTAGATATTGGGGGCAGAAGAGCATTAAAATGTCCCTGGTTTCTCAGAATGCCTCTGATTTTTTCTTCATATTTTGGTTTGTTCCTCGTAACTTTTCAGTTTTTTTTTTTTCTGACAAATCATTGAGAATTGCAAACATAAAACAGTGACCGGCATTTGAGTCTGACTTGTTTGCCTTCAGAAAATAAAAAAAAAAATTGTTAATGCAAGGGTTGTTAATCTGGCTAGTTTATAAATGTATAAAGGCAGTATCTTTCCCTGATTTTGGTCCTTTGGTCCCCCTGTATGTTTTTAGCTTCCAAATTGATTCTTAAGCCAAGACGTTGAGAGACATAAGGGGATGTTGTAATGGATTGTACACTGTATTTTGAGAGGGATGTGTGAAGAAATATTCCTATGTGAATTATTTATGTATTTATTCATTCAACTGATTATAATCAAATATCTGAGGTGTACAGTCATGGTCATACAAGCAGTTGTAAGCAGTTGTATTTGATTTGTGTGCACATTTCTTTGTGTATGTGTGTGCTCATGTGTGTGTGCATGTGCGCATGTCTTTAGGGGCATGTTTGTAGCTGCCTGGATGTTTGTGGGTGGGTGGGTGGGTGGGTGTGTGAGTGTGTCTGTGTGTGTGTGTGCATATGTACTGTAAGTGCTTTTGTGCATGTCTTTAGGGTCATGTTTGATTTTGCCTGGATGTTTGTGTGTGTCTGTGTCTTTGTCTGGGTATGAGTGTTTGTTTGTAAAGTGGCTATAATGACTGGGTATGGAACCAGTCTGTGGATGAGTGTCTAGTACCATCTGTTGTTTGATCACATCTGACCTGTTATCATACCACCCCACATTATTCCATTTAACCCCACCCATTCATTTGCTTCCTGCAAGCCCCCCCATTTTGAAATCACCAGCCACCACTGATTAGAACCAAGTTGAAGCTTGATTAAAAAATGTCGATCTGTTTGTTCCATTTTTTTTTATTAAGTTATCCTACACATTTCATGAGATGCTGCCTGAAATGAGCATCAGAGATGTGTTTAGTTATCTGTCAGATGTTTCAAGCATCATAGTCACCAAGAGTGAACATTTCCAGGAGTGTCCACAAAGCAGTTGTAGATGTTGATGAGTAGCTGATATAATATGCAGCAGTGAGTACACCAGAAGCAATCCCCATGACATTACCATTACAAATCAAATTCCACATATCAGTTTTTCTTACTTATTTCATTTCAACACCCAAACCAATACAGGTATACAACATAACTTATCCAAGGCTGAACAACAGGCCTTAATAAATCTTAAGGCCAATAAAAATGTGGTTATCAACACCACAGGTAAAACCGGGGCTGTGGTGGTTTGGGACTGGTCCATGTATTTGTCAGAAGCCTGTAAACAATTGTTAGTTAACAGGTTTTACCAAAAAATGTTCCTAGATCCCACTTTAAAATTTAAACATGATATTGATTGCTTTTTGAAGTTAGCCTTGGATGAAGGGATTGTTTCTAGGGATGTTGTTTTTCAACTTGCGATCCAGGATCCTACTCCTCAATATTTTCACCTGCTCCCCTAAATACATAAAAACTTAACATACACTCCTGGCATACCCACTGTTTCTGGTCATGGTTATCTGACTGAGCCTTTGTCTACTTTTCTCACTCATTATTTATGCCCTTTGCTAAATGGTGTACATTCGCGCACAAAATATACCACCCAGTTTTTAAATATCATTCAAGATACACAGTTGGAAATGGGTTGGTATATGTGCACACTGGATGTGACAGCCTTGTACACCAACATTCCACATTGGGCTGGATTAATGGCATTAGATTATTGGTCAAAAAGATGCTCTCTATAGACCTGGATTTAATACATTTTTCGTCTGCCTTGCGGAACATGTTCTTACTAAAAATGTTTTTTATTTCACTGGAAAGTGTTTTTTACAGCTTAGGGGTACTGCTATGGGAGCATCTTTTGGTCTCGTATGCGAACTTGTTTATGGGTTTTCTTGAGGAGCAGATTATTTATGATGCTACTCATAACATTTTTTTGGAGTCCATAGACATATGGAGTAGATACCTGGATGATCGTTGGTTGGTTTGGAAGTCTGATTTAATTTATCTGAATGAGTTTATACAATATCTTAAAGAAAATAAATGGGGGGATACAATTCAATGTTCAACATGATCTTTCACAAATTTCTTTTTTTGGCTGTTGCCATCTCAAAAAATAATGATGATACTTTAAAGACTACTGTGCATAGGAAAAACCCAGAGTTTAACACATTTTTACACGCCACTAGCTGCCATCCCCTCACATTGTCGACAATATCTCCAAATCACAGTTTTTAAGAGTTCATAGAATATGTTCCTCAGATGTTGAATGTAAGACACAGGAACTTGATTTGGTTAGAAATTTTTGTGACAGTGGGTATAATTATAAGGATGTTATGACCACAGGGGGTATAATTATAATGTTGTTATAACCACTCAATACTACACCCATGAAATTGATAGAACAGATTTGTTGCAGTATAAAAACATAAATTTAAGGCTGGTGACTAATTATGGTAGTAATATAGGGTTTTTCAAGCATCTTATCCACAAACATTGGGACATCCTTATGGCAGATAACAAAATATCTGAGTTAGTCCTGCACAATGCTTATTTTGTTACAGAAGAGGTAGATCTATTGGCAATCATTTTAATCATTAGCAAAAATGTGCTAGATTTAGTTGGACAAACAAACAACTATAGACTGTATTCCTGTGGTGGGTTGCCAACCATGTGGGCATTGATGTTCTTCGTGTTTAACTGTTGCAATCATCACATTTGGATTATCTCTGCCAGGGTAGCTCTCAGTCAGCCTGAATACCAGAGGCTTAGTATTTCTGCGTCGGTTGCTGTCGCTTCATGACTGTCGTCATGTCATCAGTAGTATAAAGTAAAGCAACCAACGCCATTACATCAGTCTTTCTTTCCTAGGAGCTCAAAGCAGAAGCAGTTCGCATGAATGCCGGTCAGCTGCTACCGGAGTTTCGTTTTCCAAACTGAAGTTGAAGTCTTCTAAAGCTAAGTAACTCATTGGGGATCCTTTTTTCTTGCTCTAACCGATGTCAGAAAAAGTTAACAATTATCTCACCTGTGGACAGCATATACCACACTGTGGCTTTCATTCTTACTGCGTCACTTGCTTAGGCCCAGACCACAATGTCACCCGCTGTCTCTTTTGTGCTTTGTTCAACGCCAGAATTATATGTCATCGGGCCCTTATTGTAGCTAGATATTTTTGTTCTCAGTCCTCGATTTCCAATATGGCTTTGGTAAGCCATCCGACATCAGATCTTCCGAAAAAAATGTAAGGATAAAGACAGAGACAGACTGCACAGGTCCAAAACTACTGACAATGCTGCCGTTAAGCTAGTAGTCAGTTCTCCGGTCCTCAGTGAGGCACTTTCGCTGCCCCTGATTCCCACTTCTGTGAATTCGCAAGCCACTACCGAGACCCTTTCAGAGTCCAGTATGCCACAAAGCTCTTCATCGACTAAGGATCCTGTGGTTGTCTCTACCTTGGATGGGTCCAGAGCAGCTGAGCAGGCACCAGCTTCCAAGGAAGTACTTCGCACTACCAATTCTCGACACAAACCAATGACTTCTTTCGCATCTTCTGTTCTTTCGAAAAATACCGAGTTTCTAAGGCCCAGGGTACGAGCCACACCCAAGAAACCGACGACCCCATCTCAGGCACCTACTTCCTTGCCTCAGTCTCAAATGCTTAAAATGGCAGAAGACCTTATAATGTTGATCAGGGGAAGCCAAGCTACCCCTTCCAAAAGGAAAAGAAATTTGTCCCCAGAAGTTTTATCTGAACAGTCCAATGACTCCAATGCCTCTGAATATGAAGACATGCAACCCCGCTCTGCTTATGAGGATTCTGATGCAGAGGAATCCATTCCTTCAGCCTCTCCACCCGAAGTTTTTCCTTTGGGGAAACCCTTCATACTTTAAGGGAGCATTTCCAATGGGAATGTCAGGACTACCCTCAGTCTAAAAAGAGACTCATGGAATTTTTAGATCTTCCACAGCACAGACCCCTGGCCATTCCTCCTGTCCTGGATGTTGTGGATGATGTTTTCATGGAATCCAGTTTAAGTCCTGACACCCTCCCTCCCGCTCCCAGGAAACCTGACAGCTATTACAGAGTCCCTGACTCTCACAAATTTCTTTTCAAAAATCCTACTGCTGACCCTGAGGTTATCTCCCATGGGCCTAAAGGAATTAAAACAACTTCTGCTAAGAATCCCACCCCTTCCTTTAGACAGATGGGGTAAAAAAGTATACACCTCTGCTACTCTTGCTATTAGAGCAGTAAATTGTCAGTTCCATATGCTAAAATTCCAGCAGCATACCATGGAACTCCTCATCAAAAAATATCAACTTTTCCTGCTTGTTCAGAAAATTAAGAGTTGCAAGACTTAATTACACTGTGGTTTTGATGCCCTAGAAGCATCTTGCAGGACAGCAGTCTCCGGTTCTGTCCTTAGGTGGCATGCTTGGCTTAAGGAACAGCCTTTCCCAGACCATGTCAAATCTACACTATTGGATGCACCCTTGCACAAATACAACTTATTTGGCACCAAGACAGAGGAGGTCTTAAAAAAGATGGAAGAAAAAGCTAAATCTATGCAGAGAGTTAAGGATTTCCTGCAGGTCCAGCCACCTAGGTTCAGTAGGCATTCCCCCTCCAAACACTGGTCCTTTCCTGCCCCCCTCCAGGTCAGTTCAGCCGAGACCCCAGGGAAGCAGATTCCCCCCAGACAACAGCCACAGGGAATGCAGAGATCAAAGCAATGGAGTACCTCCACTTCTAAACCAGGGAGTGCAAAACCACCCCCTCATGATAAGAACTCACAATGACTCTCCATTTCCACCCCCTCCCTCTGCCCACCTGCACTTGCACTTGGGAGGAAAACTCTCCTTCCACGCAAGCACCTAGGCCACCATTACCAACGACTGCTGGGTCCTTAACATAGTGTCCCAGGGACACAAATTTTCTTTGCACACTCTACCAACCCCAAAAGGGTTCCCAGATCTACCTCCAAACCAGTGGGCAGAGGCCAAAAAGCAAGTCCTTTCCCTGCTCTCCATGAGGGCAATAGAACACATTCCTGCAGAACAGATAGGCCAAGGTTTGTACTCCAGGCTTTTCCTGGTACCCAGAAAAAAGGGCACCTGGCTCCCCATCCTCGATTTATCCATTCTAAACACCTTCCTGATGATACCAAAATTCAAAATGCTTACCCTTCAGCAACTACTACCTATGCTCTCCAAGGATGCCTGGCTAGCCACCCTAGACCTAAAAGAGGCCTACCTACACAACCCAATCAGGGAATCGTGCAGGAAATATCTATGTTTCAGGGCAGGATCTCTGCACTTTCAGTTCTCTGCACTTCCCTTTGGCTTATCTACTGCTTCCAGAGTTTTCACAAAATGCCTGTCTCCCACCGTTGCTTTTTGCAGGCAAAGAAATATTCAAATTTACCCATACTTAGATGACTGCCTAATTCAGGTAGACAGTCAGGAAAACCTCAAGCACGTGGCCTTTGTAAAGGACCTACTGACCTCCCTAGGGTACACTATCAACAAAAAGAAATCCAAACTAGTACCCACCCAAAAAATTATATTCCTGGGAGCAAGCCTGGACACAGCATCCCAGATGGCATTCCTTACACCAGAAAAGCAAACAAACTTACCTGACAGCCTATTTCTGTCAACTAGCCACCAGACCCCAGTCATCTGCAAAGAAAATTCTGCAAGCTCTGTCGGGCCGACTGAGGGCTACCCTGGCAGGGATAAGCCAAATGTGATGACTGCAACAGTGAATACACTCGAACATCTACATTTATGGTAAGTGTACACAACTGTACTTTCTGCATGCAAGTATATTTCAAAAACAAAACATTTCACATCCAGGAGTACATCTAAAGTTTTTGATGTTCTTTGTTTTGGTACCTGCATCTCTGAGTGGCTAGTTTATTTAGCCACTTGCACATGTTCAGCTTTTTATGTTGAACAAACGTCCAGATAACTTAAAACTTGGATTTTTTTAACATATGAGTGATAGTATGAATGGCCGTTTGTCCAGTGCAGTATGTAAACATGTAAACATTCTTCTGCTGTATTTAATTTTACTGTTATTGATCGGATTAATTTAGCTGCATGTAATAAGTTAGGCTGGTGTGGTATCTTGAGTAACAAGGAAAAATCCTGAATAGTGCGGTTGGGGGCTTTATTTTCAACAGGGCTTAATGAAGCGACATTGTCTGGTGAATCTTCATTGGTTGTGTATTTAAATGTGCCACTGTTGTTTGGAAGTTTAACACCGATGAAGGCATGGAGTTGCTGAAATCAGTCTGTTTTTTAAGAGAATAAATGTTTTGCTGATTTGAAGTTCTGGTTGCTGCTTTTTGTATTTACTTATTTGCAGCCATGAAATAAAATTCTTACTCTTTATGAGGGAAAAATGTTCTGAATCCATATCAAAAGTTCGTTGTCACAAAGATTACTTTTTTATATATATATATATGTCACGTGAAACAAATTTGTTAACTTTTCCCTAAGACTGTATCATGGAAGTTGTTTATTTAGAGATATGCCAAAAAATGTGTGGGAGTAACTTTCAAAAATAATATTTTAAATTGAAATATTGCACTTTTCCGAGCTTTTTCTAAAGATTGATGCTGTATTTTCAAGTTATGTTATTGTATTTTACTGCATTTCATCACTGTATAGTACATTTGCTTTTCCTTGGTTTATGCTGCTAGTGTGCTTTGAAATCCCTTTAAAGTGTGTGTTTCACATTTATGACTTGTCTGCCTTAGCATGTGTTGTAGCTAACTGATTCATTTTTGTCTAAAGTGTGTTTTTACATTAAGCAGACTAGGACTGTAATTCTAGTAGCAGTATTAAAGTAGCCTGGTTTATCCAAGGCTTAAAGTAAGATTGATTCATTGACCTTTGGCTTTGGCTTTTGGCTTTTTACATGGTTTAGGCACTTTTGTTTGAGTTCATAAATTCCACTGCTCATCTTGCAGTGGTGTTTAGCAGTGTCTGGTACAGAAGCAGGCACTTAGAAACTACATTTTTCCCTATAAAACTTCCCTGTAACTTTACCCAGTACTCAGTTGTGCAAAGTGCAACTTGTTTTACTAGCTGAGGAGCACTGCCTCATGAATTCAGTCACTGATAGCCTAGCTGTAGTTTCTAGCCTCACAGCACTCAACATAGCCTGCTCTACCACCCCTTTGCAGTTTACCATTAAAAATAAAAGCTGACACCATGGATGGGCACTTTGCCAATTGCTGACACAATGGAATGGGGACTTTCTCAGTTTCTTCACCTGCAGCTTGGTAGATGTAGTCATCCTGAGAGAATGTAGGAATTGTATCATATTCACGGACAACCAACTTAATCTTTATTGAAATGGATATAGTATGTGAAAGATGTAATTATATAATGCCACTGGAGGCAAGACTCTTAGCACTCAAAATAGCAATCAGGTTGTCTGTAATGTAAACCTTACCCCTACCACACATGGAGCAGACCCAACACATAGACCAGCATGTGCCAAAGCATTTAAAACCAACCTTCCTAGTCCTCAGTGACCTCCTAGACTTTCATCCTACAAAAACAATCCTCAGTAAACCCAAAAGCACTCCACCAAAATTACACCCAGCACAACCCATACAAACAGATCCTTTGCAGCCTCAACTAAAAAACCAATAAGACAAACCAACACATTACTAAATATTTTAATTATAGGAGATGCCATTGTGAGACATGCAGATGTCCCATTCACCAGGCTGTATAAGCAGAAAATGATGGTCAGTTGTCCTTCAGGAGCCAAGACCTGCCAAATCACCTGTGCACTCAAGTCATTAGGCCACAGCTACCAGTATGACTTGGTCATAATCCATATGGATGTAAACAACCTTAGACATATCTCCTTGGACTTATATGAGAGATATTGCAAAACTCTCAGACTGTGTATCCCAGGCTAGTATGTGCCTGTCATTGAGCAGCATTCTTCCTTCACCAAGAATGATGCCACAATATGCAGAAAAGATGACTGACTTCAGTAATTGGCTTACTTTCTGGTGTCATTGCAAAAGGGGAAAAATATCTGTCAGCATGGGAGGATATGGTCAACAGATCACTTGCTTTTCCAAGGATGGCTTGCACCTGTAAGCTGTAGGCTTTGGAATATTGGCTAAAATATTGTCCTCCCCCATAATGCCTTTTTTTAGGCAATGCCAAACTGATAAACCCACACTTATTAGTGCTAAATGCCAGGAGCACAAACAAGAAACTCCACTCCCTACAGGCTCTTCTCACCCTGGAGAATGCGGACATCTGTGCAGTTAACGAGACATTGTTTAAATCTGTGGAGAGCACTCCAGCAGTGCAGAGTTACAATGTCTTCCACACATTTAAGCCAGCTACTGCACTGGCAGGAACTAAAAACGAAGGAGTCACAATGTTTATCAACCGCAAACTCACCCCAAGACTAGTCAAACAGGGCAGTGCACTTGAGTTTCTTCATGCCAAGATTTTCATAGGCAAAGTCCCAAGTTTTATCCTTGCAAGCTACAGGTCACTCCCTATGACCCAAGAAACCCATAACTCATACTTGAACTTACTGGGGGGGGGGGTCACCATTCAACCCAGTACCACATTCGTGGGTGACTTCAGCTACCCCACTATAAACTAGGATACTTATGTGACCCCAAACTTACAGGAACAGAGATTCCTTGGCTTTATAAATACAAACACCATGGACCAGATAGTCCGTACACCCACTAGTGGTGCAAGCATACTTCACTTGGTACTCACAAACATGGAAGAACGCTGTGCCTTCCCATAATGTAATATCCCTTCTGGTAAGGTCAGACCACAAAGCTGTTTCCTTCAAAGTAGAAATCAATTCTGACATGCTGTAATGTTCTAAGGCAATTTTAGACCTACTATGAAGTGATAATCTGTTAAACTTTCCAGCCCCCAAAAGCCTGAGAATACAGCTGCTTATGCAGAATTTTTAAAAGAACTCCTCTACAGTCATGTCAGTAAATGTATAGAGACAGTTGTGCCTGTCAGAAATAAGGCCAGAACTTACTCAAAAACATACCACCATGGTGGAATCCGTTGTACAACAAAATAATTCAAGTCATAGCCAATATTAGAACATGCTACTCCAGCATGATAAAAACACTCTTTTCAATCTAAACAAACAACTAAGAGGACTAATTAAGTCAACTAATAACAAATTTGAGGTAAAGACAGCCTCCCAGGTGAAGGGCAACCACAAGGATTTCTTTAGCATTGTCCAAAACCTCAAAGGCAGCACACAGCCATGTACAGAACTGATTGTAAATAGATTGCCTACACAGAATTGGAAGATATAGCAAATCTGCTGGCTGACAAATTCAGCTGCAATTTTACCCCCTCTCTCCCCCTGGCACCCCCCCCCCAAAAAAAAAAAATATCTATGCACTCTCTAAGACCAAAAACACTGTATCAGTGGGCCCTGATATCCCAGGATGCCTCCTAAATAGCCTGAAACATGACATATCAGGAACACTAGAGTCAGTGATGTTTTGACCCTTTCATTAAAAAAATTCAAAGATAGATGTGTACTACAACGATTATTGTTATAATAGCTTACAACCAGAAAAGGCAGAAGAAAATATTACTGGAAATGGTTGACTGAAACATGATACAATCATATAGAAATCCAACAAGACAAAACTAGAAAAAACGAAAGCATGACTAAAAAGAAAAAGCATCCTTAAATAAGAATTTAATAGATAAATTTGAAGCAAAGTTCAAAAGAAAAGAGGAGTAACATTTGCAATAAATTTTTTTGATTAAACTTACATTTTTTTAAAACTTGATATACACAGAAAAAAACTTTAATTACACTAGTTTGAATCACGGAACAACAGAAGGGAACATACTTAAACTATAATTACAGGAAAACCTGCATCACATTGAGATCATAATTACAATAAGTAGACTGCCACCAAAATCCCATAGAAACATCCACTGTTTCACAGAAATAAATTCAAGATTATTGGAGTTTCTTACAATCTTTTTCTAGTATTCAGTAATAATCCAGTACAAGCCAGAATGTGATCTTAGAAAGGCAAAATAAATCAAAAGTACAGTTACACCACGACACATTGAAAATATGGTGCCACCTGCTGTTCCCTAATAAAATGACGAGAAAAAAAATTTGCGTTTGATCAACATAAAACAATGGTTTTAATACATAAGATAATATTATTCATGTTAATTTCCTATGTTTAAAATGTTAAACAGTATGTTAACTTCCTTTGTATATTCAGTTACACTGATTAATTATATTATAAACATGTTAAAAACTATTAATTAAATTAATTATATTTAAAATATGTTAAATATGTTAAAAATTAAAGTGATTCAAATAAATAATATTGCCATTGATTTCTTATGATGTTAATGTTTAAAATGTTCAATAATATATTAACTTCCTTAATTAAATTTAATTAGGGTCAAATAGTCTGGGATCAAATCATCCAGGGTCAAACTGTCCATTTACTATTCTCATATACAATAAATGTAATTTTTAATATGAAGGTGTATCCAAATGCATTGGGGTCAAACCATCCTGTGTCAAAACTTTCCTGATCCATGATAAACCATAGCCTCCAGACAAGATTTGTGCCACATGAATGGAAAACTTCAGTGGTCATACCGCTGCACAAGGGTGGGTCATCAGTGAACCACGTGAACTACAGATCCACAAGTCTGATTAGTCTCATATGAAAAGCCATTGAAATAATTGCCATGGAAATTATTAATAAGGGCATAGAAAACCTTCAAACACTGGATCCAACCCAGTTTGGTTTTATCAATGGCAGATCATGCCTACTCAACCTCAACTTCTTTAAAGGTCACCAAGGCAGTGGATGAGGGGAAAATGGTGCATTATGCCTATCTTAACCTGGCTAAGGCATTGGATACATTGCCTCACTTAGACATTGTAAAAAAACTAAAGGACATAGGCATAAACCTGTATGTTACCAATTGGAGAGCCAGCTGGCTCTCAGACAGGATCAAGGTAGTTGGGACAGGGGAGACCACCTCCACAAAGAGGCCAGTCACTAGTGGAATCCCTCAGTGCTCTGTGCTGGGTCAGTTCTTTTTTTGGCATCTACTTCTCAGAGGTCAAGGCCAATGCAGATGATTGCAAACTAGGAGCTGTCATAGAATCCCCCAGGACACTAATGTCCTACAGGAAGTACCAACAGAGATAAATGACTGGCGCCTGTGCAATGGCTTAAAACTCTGTGCCAACAAATGCATACTAGCACCCTTTGGGAAATGAGCATAAAAATTACCTCCTCAGTAATACACCCCTAAGACTAGAGTCAGTATTCAGAGTTTGGGTATGTGTATAGATAGCAAACTTTCAAAAATAGAAAAGACAGCAGTGTTTATTTAGTCCTGTTTACTGATTTGAGGAGGTGGCTTTGATCTTTTATGATCAACGAGTTAGTTTGGGTTGGAAGTCTGTTTTTTTATAGTGGATTGGAAAATAACATCTTAAAAAGTGGTATTTAAAATACATTAGCGAGTGGCTAGTGGTTTAGTGAAAATGTAGTTAGTTCATGAAGTGTTCTTCTTTTAATCTTCAAACAAGATGTCAGGCTGTTCATTGTGTAAGTAATACATTGGGGAATGTGTTGAATTTAGAAAATGCTGCTGTCTTTAAGTCAATAGACAGACCTTTGGTGGTACATGTGTTATTTGACTGATTAATAGCTGTTTTCCCATTGAAGCAATCTACATTGGACATGTAGTTTACGCCCTATAGTTGTTTTGTGAGGAACCTCTGTGGACATTCCAGTTGTTGCATGTGCCTGATCAGGCGGCATCAGTCAGTTTCCCTTTTTACCTTTAGCCTTTTGTGGTGACTTTAAAGCAACCTTCCTGTGCACTATAAACAAGTCCAACCTAGATACCCCCTCTGCTTAGCACTCATAGCTAATTATTTATTTACCTTAGTAATTGTTGCCACTTTCTTTGTGAACAGGAAAGTTTTCCCCTGGGCATTTGTGTTTTCTGTACATACATACAAATGTTTCAAGCACAGGCATTTAATGCCATTCTAGCTTACCAATATACCAAAACACTTGTTCCCATAATAAGTACCAGGCTGTTCTTAAAAATATCTAAACTAGTACTTCCTTTGTTCCATGCATCAGCTACTCTGTCAGAGAACCGATTAGTAGTAATACGCTTTTCATTCCTATAGAGTCTTCTACATAGGATGTCTGATGATTCTCAATACTTTTTGTTAACCCCAAACATTCCCAGAGGTAGTTGTCACTAAATGCCCTGTATACCTGAATAAGATATCTTCTTAGGTATCTGTAAGAGACACTGTACAAGTTCAGATATTTTAGTCTTTCATAATAACTTAAATTTTCACATCCATGGATGCCCTTGGGATATTTCCATTGTACTCTTTTCAGTTTACTCATGCTTGTTTTCTTCTAGGGGTTCCATATTGTTATTCCATACTCAGGTTTGGGTCTAATATAACTAACAAACAATGACTTCATTATTTTTGAGTTCCAAGACTTTATAAATCTTTTTATACAACCTATGGTTCTATAACTATCATTAACCAATTGGTTGACATGATTAGAAAAACTCCTAGCTGAATCTACCCATATACCCAGGTCCTTAAATGAGTCTACAGTTTCAATCACTGTGTGCTGTATTAAATATTCACCTTTCAATTTATGCCTACCAAATCTCATATGCTTAGTTTTTGATGTATTTATCAACATATTCTCCTGGGCCCAAATGGTTAATTTAGTCAAGTTATTTTGCAGTCAGGCCTTATCTGTAACACATGTAGTCAGTTTACCCAATTTCAGGTCGTCTGCATATAGACTGTAGAACACCTCAGATGAAAAAGTTAGGACTGAAAGGTAAAATCTAAACAAATAAAGGCCTAGGTCAAAGCCCTGTGGGACACCCTGACTGTAACCAAGAATTTCACGTGTCCAGTTGCTGCATGATACTTGCCATGTCCTATTTGGAAGCCATGCAGCTATCCATCTTATCAAGAGTACATCAATACCTAGTTGTACTAATTTATTGATCAGTGTTGTATATGACCCTGTCAAATGCTGAAGTTAAATCTATGTAAATTACATCACAGCACAGTTTTTCATTCATAGCTGTTATTATACTGTTATAGAGCATCATGTTACAGGTGGTAATAGATCTGTTTTCAACACATGCATGCTGATAATATGGTTTCAAGTCCCAACCTATCCAGGTCTGACAGTAACTTATCCAATATTACCTTCTCCATTATTTTCCACAACATGAAAGTAGACTTAAGAGTCTAACACAGAAGGTCTATGGTTAACAAAGTTTGCAGATTACTGCAAACTAGGAGCCATAATCAAAACTCCTAACAATGTGGACATCCTACAAAAGGGCCTCACTGAGACAGATGTCTGGTGTCAAAGCCATGGTCTCAAGCTCAATGCCAAAAAGTGCATTGTCATCCCTTTTGGTAAAAACTCTATACCCATGAACTACCACATAGGCGGTAGTCTACTTAACACCGAAAGTGTGATAGGAGACCTTGGGACACAGGTGAACAGTAGTCTCTCCTCTCTCCTTCGATAATCACATCACCACAGTAGTCAGGAAATCCTTGTACGTGGCACACCTCATCGCAAAAGATTTCTCATCCAGGAAAAAAGAGGTCATTGTTCCCCTCTACTCATCACTCATTAGACCCATTATAGAGTACAATGCCCCTTTTGGTATGTACCTGACAAGACATCTACAACAACTGGAAAGGCCACAGAAATACCTCACAAAGAGGATTACTAGCCTCAAACAGATGCCCTACACAGACCGTCTCAAAAAACTCCAGCTTTACTCTGTCTCATATCGCCTACTCAGAGGCGATCTCTGCCTAACATGCAAAGTTATGCCAAACCCAGAGATGTTGGACATACTCCACTTAAAGAAATCTCAACCTAAACCTAAACCCTGTCACCACAATACTTAGAACATGCTGGAGGGATAGATTCCTGTCCCAGAGACTTCCCATACTCTGGAACAAACTACCTATCTATATCAAACAAAGCTCCTCATTAGCACTCTTCAAGAAAAATCTTGATGATTGGATGGGAGATAGGAAATTCACCCCGGGGATCACTTCTGTGGCTCTGCTTGACAGGGGCACAGGAAAATAATTTTCTTGGGTGGCAAAAGCCAGGGTACCGTTTGGCTAGGCTTATATAGGCCCTAGGGCCAATAGCCTAGTACCTATCTATAAACCTATGACACTGGGTTTGTCCTACTCCCCTTTCCCTTAAAAACAGGTTTAATAAGCACATGTCTCCAATCAAGGAATCTCCCCATATTTATATGAACTAGTGAATAATAGATATAATGGTAATGTAAGTTCTTGCTGAAGTGTTCGCTGGTCATTGTTACTAATTCTGTCTCCTCCCTGTGCTTTGAATCCAGTTTGTGCAGTTCTTTTTCAATATAATCTAATTTGATTCCAGTATCTGCGGTTACCTGGATGTCATTAGGACAACTTACCATCCCTTTTGTGGAGCCAAACTGTTTTGCATAAGATTTTGTAAATATATCTATGATCTGTTGTGTCTGATAATAAATTTTAGAATCTCCACACAGTTAATCAGTTTGTGTCTTTACTCCTTCTACATCTTATGTATCTATAAAAAGATTTCCTATTATGCTCAATATCTTTATATAATTTTTTTCAAATTTTTCTTGATCTTGTCTCACTCTATGCTTAAATCTGTTTGTCCAGCTTATTTCAGTTTTCAAAGTTGTAGTTCAGCCTCTCTTCCATTTCTTATATTTTTTGTCTCTCACCTTAATCAGATATCTTGTTCTTATGGAAATATGTCCACTTGATGTTGTACGCCTAGATTCTGATGTTATTAAACATTTTTTGATTTTTTGCACTCAAACAATTTCTCTTTCAAAACTTTCACCATTACATCTGCAGTTTTTCCACTGAACAACTCACTCCAGTTAGTTTTACATAGTGACTGGCTTTCATATACTCTGTGATTAACCTTTTGTGCATTGGCTTGGATTTCAGTTTGCCAGAATTATCTAGCGACAGTTTTTATTTATTTATTTATTTATTTTTAGTTAACATTTGTTAACTGGGAAAGTCCGACTTGGAACAAAGCCAGTTTTCAGGGGACACCCGGGGAGAAAGTCTCCAGATGCATGTCTTTATAATGTGGGAGGAAACGGAGCACCCAGAGGGAATCCACACGAATACAGAGAAGACATGCAGACTCTGCACAGAAGGCACCCCAGCCAAGAATCAAACCGGAGAACCTCTTGCTGTGAGGCGACACCGCTACCACTGCACCGCTGCGCCGTCCAACAAATTAACCTTTATAACCCCATGATTACTGCACATCACTGGTGGTAAAACTTGACTTGGAAGTTACAGTAATGTCTTTGGGAGCACAATCTCTAGTATGCTCCGTCCCCAGTAGGCTTTTTTACAGTCTGAAGCAATTGTTGTTTCTGAATGTATGCTGTGAATAATTTCCTTACTAACATTGTAGAATCGATATTATTCCAGTCTGTTTCTGGTAAATTTAAGTCCCCAGCAAATATTTTTCTTTCCTGTGTTTCATGCAACAAATGTATGAATTCCTCTAGGTCATCTGCATTTGACTTTAGTGGTGTATACACTCCAACAATTGTTATATGTTCCTGGGTTGTCTTTATTGTCACAGTTACACCGTCTATTGTGTTGGTGCTATCATTGAACATCTGTAATCCACACGAAAATGGTACCTCTGAGCCAAAGATAGTACGAGGTGCTGAATTAAGCCAGTTTATTCAATAAGCACAAATGTAGAAAACAAAAACATTAAGGAATTGTCATTAACGCAATTAACAATTGTTGCGTTTTCATCTCTCCACTGCAAGACTTCATCAGATGACCAGTGTAAACTAAATTAAAGAATATATACCTCAATTAATTAATTATAAACCAATAGGAATAGAACATGAACTCTTAAAATATCCAATGACATTGGTTCAATAGCTAACTATTACCTTTTAAAAAACACGTCTTAATAAACTTGTTTAAAAAATATTGCACGTTTTCCCAAATTAATAAAACAATGTTGATAATACATTATAATACGGTACATCACATAATTAAATAAATAATTAATTTAAAACCTATTTAAAACTTGTTTTCTCCCTCACTTTAAAAAAGTATACTGGCATAAAGGTTAATACAATAGTACCATCTACTGGCTAAAGGTGAATATTACGCCTCAAAAATACTTGAAGCTTAGCAGATCTTAATTTTAATAAGGGTAGAATAGAAACATAGTCATTTAGCCGAGGGGGGTTTCCTGCTTCCAGGGTAACTTGCCACCGCAATTCTCTGAATTCAATTTTCTCCTCCCATGGGCCTTCCCTTATTTCATTCTTTACCTGTTCCAGCACAAAGAAAGAAAATTCTGCTTTCAAACAAAACTTTGTGTGCTTATACAGAGCATTAGTTTCTTTTTTAGTTATGTGATATTTATGCTCGTAGAGCCTTCTCCTTAACATACGTTCAGTCTTACTGACATAGAAGGATCTACACACTAAGCACACAGCTAAATACACTATACCTTTGGCTTCACAGTTATAATAACCTATACTATTGACCCATCCATTCCTATTCTCAATATAGACTTTGTCAGTGGTCATCTGATGAAGTCTTGCAGTGGAGAGACGAAAACGCTTGTGTTGTTAATTGTGTTAAAGACAATTCCTTAATGTTTGTGTTTTCTACGTTTGTGCTTATTGAATAAACTGGCTTAATTCAGCACCTTATACTATCTTTGGCTCAGAGGTACCTTTTTCGTGTGGCTATCATTGAACATGTAATAATCACAGGTCTCATAGCTATCTGTAATCCCTATCATGACACCTCCACCTGATTTTTACTAGAATGTCTGTTACAATAAAAAAATTTATACCCTGACAGAACTAGTTTCCAGTCATTGTTCTTTAACCATGTTTCACAAACAATAACATCAATCTTGAGGGAACATAACACATTTTCCAATAAAAAAACTTTATTATTAATGCTCCTAGAATTAACAACCATCGAAGATGCATCAATGTTGCTGTCTGTGGGCTGTTAAATTTTTGACATGGCAAAAATTCTGCCTAGTGTTTGTCAAATATTGCAAATACTTCTGTAGTAGTTTTACCTTGCTTGTCTCAGTTACGTTTTCAGTCTTTTTGTTTATCTAATCACTGTTTGTTTATCATAATGGTAGACTGATCCAAAAGAGACCCATTTCAGCCATAGCTCAGTCCAAAGGCAATAGTGTATTATTATAGATTACAGATCTCAAATTTCAAAACTGCATTGACTAAATACACTTTCTCTACAACTGTATTTCTATTTTAGACCAACATACAGCAAAATGATATAGTTTCTTATCGCAAAGCCTACGTTATGATTTGTGGAACATTTCAGATTTCCTGTTGTTCCTTGTTTTCTTTCATTTGTTCACGCCCTTCAATAATTAAGACACATGTGCTAATGGTTTCCATCCCCATAACCTCACACTTTGCATTTACTTTTTCTGCTACTCTAATGTGAATTAGACTAGTGGTTATTCACCATTTGTCCCAGTGGAACTTGTACAGATAAATCCTGAGTGCCCAGTTCTGCAGTCCGCACTAGGTCCACAGTAATCCTGCCATTGTTGCAACGCTTAGCCATTCTGCTAACATTACATACAGAGGTAGTCTATTGAGTAGCATGGCATGACAGCAATGCACAGATAATTATTATACAAAATAATGCATGACAGGTGCCCATCAAAGTAACACCTAAAACAGTGTGTGATGCTTTAAATAGTAAGGAAAAAGTACATAATAATCACTACATAGGGAGCAATTGATAACAAGCACAGACTAAAATGTTTTCATTTGTGAATTAAATACTACAGGCCATTGAAATGATTAATACACAGGAGAAATGAGAGGAACTGCAAGCAAGCAGTGCATAGGATAGCATTTAGAAGAAAAACATTGGTTGACTTCCCATCTGAGGTCCATATTCTGTTTGGAGTATGTATATCTTCTCTATGTCTGTTTGAGCTTTGGGTGCTTTGGTTTCCTCCCACATCCCAAAGACACTCATAAAGACAAATTGCAATCTGCCAAGATTATTTATGTATTTGTTTATTGATTGACATTTGCTGACTGGTAAAGCCCAACTGGGTAGGAGCCCATTTTCAGTAAAGGTCCAGTGAGAAAAGCTCCAAAGTATTACAAAACTTTTAAGAACAATAATTTTACAATCTTTAAAATAATACAGAAAGCAACTTTATGGTTTCCCATCCACTCATCAAGGTTGCACTTGAAGAGGGTCAGCGAGGTACTCTGACATGTATAGGAAGTCTATTCCAGAGACAGGGCAGCCTCTGGGAGACAAACCTGTCTCTCCAGCAGGTTTTGTTGATGTCACATATTAGATTTAGGCCCATCAAGTGTGTAATGCACAAGGAGTTAGACTTATGGATATAGAGCATCTCTAGTATGGCAGGGTCCAATATTGCCTTGTAGACGAGACACAGAACACCTCTGAGCGGTCTGCATGATACCAAGTAGGAGTACAGTGATAGTGATTTGAGCCTGTCCACATAGGACATATGTTGGAGGCCACGGATTCTCTTTGTGAGGTATTTCTCTGGCCTTTCCAGTTAGTGCAGGTGTTTGGAGAGGCATTATACTCAGTTATAGGCCTAATGAGGGAGGAGTACAGAGAGGTAATAACCTTCTTTTTCTGGATGCAGTCCATTTACTTATGAGATGAACCAAATAAAAGGCTTTTCTAACCACTGCTGCCACATGATGGTCGAATATGAGATTGTTGTCAACTTGAGTACCCAGGTCTTTCATCACAGGTTGTGTGCTTTGGGGGTTACCATTGATGCGGTAATCAGTAGGGACCATTTTTTTTTTTTTTTGACGAATGGCATGATGATGCATTTTTTTGCATTTAACTTAAAGCCATGACTTGGCACCAGTCATTTGTTGCTGTGAGACTCTTTTATAGTATGTTAACATAATTTGGGGAGTCAGTGACACCAGCCAACTTACATCCACAAACTTGGTCACCCACAGGCCTTTTGTCTTTGCCTGAACCTCTGCAAAGTAGATGCCAAAAAGTAGGGGTCCCAGGACAGATCCCTAGGGGACACCACTAGTGACAGGTCTGATGGAGGTGGTGGTGCCTATTTTGACCTTGTGGGTACTACCGGTGAGCCAGTTGGCCACCCACCTGACGAAATCAGAATTTATGCCAAGTTGTGTTAGCTTTTCAATGATGCCTGAATGGGGGATTGTGTCATAAGTGGTATGTACTGACTTTCCCTCATCCAGGGCCTTGGTGACCATCTCAAAGAAGTCAACCAGGTTCAACAGGCAAGATCTGCCCCTGACAAATCTGAATTGGTTGGGGTCAAGTGCTTGGAGATTGCCTATGTCCTTGTTAATGAGATTCATAATAATACACTCCATGGCTTTACAGATCATACCTGTCAAGCTAATGGGGCAATAGTTTCCGGGGTCAGTAGTGACACCACCTTTGTGCAAGGGGATGACAATGGCAGTTCTCCACTCTGCTGGAATGAAGCCTGTAATTAGGCTGTGGTTGAATAGGGTGCTGAATGGCAAAGCTTTTTCTTGCTGGTGATGGTGCAGAATACAGCCTAGGATACTATCAGGTCCCATGCAAGCTGTGTTCTTTGCCTTGGATAGGGCCTTTAACACTTGCTCTACAGAGATGTGAGGTGTGGGACAAGTATCAGGGATTTCGAATGAGCCTTTGGGGGGTAGGGGAAAAGTGATTTAATATTTAGAGAAATTATAGCCAGGTTATAGAGAAGTTAAAGGTGAGTTAGTATAATACAAACAGGAACTGCAATATGAAATTAGAGAAAAGCAGGCTTATTGTATGTTTAGAGGGAAAGCTAGGTGAGAGAAATTGATAGAAATAAGGAAGTGAGTGAAGAAGGCAGAGTGGGGAGGTATAAGGTATGAATAGATATTTATCCACATTTAGAGATATAGCTTATCGTGGTCTTAAGCAAGAACAGAGTCAGCTTATGTCTAGGAAGTCTTTCAGAATGGTTTTGAAGGATGGGAGGGAGGGTAGTGACCTGATGGATACAGGTAATGAGTTTCAGGCCTTCGCAACATGGTAAGAGTACCACAAATGCCCAGCAGATTTGATAGGTTTTTAGACCCTACACTGATTACACTTCTGAACTCAGACACTAGTCACAGAGGTCTGGACACATAAGTCAGTTTTTATTTGTGCAGTGTAAATTCCAAGTAATATTTATTTATTATATCTATAGTCAGTATTATCTAATCCACTCAGTGCAATATTAGACAAATAAATTAGGCATTGCTCATAATGTAGTGTATTTTGTATTACTTTAAAAGTGGTAGTTCATTTAACTTAGGATAGGGTATTCTTTTTGTATTTGAGTGTTGATAAAAGTCTCTGCTCTTTCTTACGTGTATTGGGAGTAGCTTTGTATTTGTTAGTATGTTTATTCCTCTACTTGTATGTGTTGTTTAACTTTCATTTGTAATCTCAAGACTTGAGCTGATGCACAAAATTCCATTTAGGCTACACAAGTGTAGTTCTAAATGACAATAAAGTTTACTTTGACTTTGAGCTTTGAGATAGGCAGGAGTTTTTTAGTCAATGGATTATCATGACCAACTGAAAGCATAGTTGTGTAGAATATTATTTAGGGCTGAACAAGCAGATGGGTTGTGAATAATTACATTTGTGGTTAGAAGCTGTTTATGTTTTTATTTATTTATTTTATGTTTGTTAACTGAGTTGGTCCAAGTGAGCCAGAAGCCAATTTTCAGTGGAGACCCAAGGAGAAACTCTCCAGCGTAAATACAAACAAATAATGAATTTACATTTGAGATTAAACACAAACAGTAATAAACTTGCATTTGAGTTTAAAAATTCAATAAAGAAGAAAGAAAAAACTGATGGTGCATATAGCAGAGAAAAGCAGTTACATAGGCAGAGAGATCAGGTACAAAGTAGGTGTAAAATAACGTTGAAAAAGAGAAAAATTATATAAAGATATTATTGCAGTTATAGTACAATATTCAGTATGAGAGAGTACAAATATGCAGCTGTTATTACAAACAAGTAACTATTATTATTTACATATTTAAATGGGTTATAGCTGCACAAGAACAGTTAGGTTTTGAACTAGAAGGTAAGACTTCCATATGATGGAAATAAATTCTTAAGAGTAAAAGCTGTAAGCAGACTGAATGTTGTGTGTCAGAGTTTAAGTTGGGGGAGGAATTAAGTAGGGTCATGGCAGGGGCAGGACCAAGAGTTTAATAAGCAGTTTAAGTGTATGATGTTTCCTAAATTGGAGGGGAGTTTGTTCAAGGCCAGGGACACTGAGTGTTTGTATAGGAGTTTGCCAGTGTTTTTATTGGGTTTGTAGATATCAAGGAGGTGTTGGTTGGAGCTACATAGTGACCAACTGGAGCTGTAGAAGGATATTAGTGAAGAGAGGGAGGAGGCAGGACATAGGCTTGTAGAGTATGGAGTGTGTGATGTGCAGTTGTTATAGAAGAAGTTGTTGAAGGAATTCTAACTGTTGCAATTTCTGTAGTGCAAGACAGTGGTGTAAAGTGTAAGGCTGGTCGGTGGTGAACCTAGCAATTTTATTACAAGTTTGTTCGTGCTTGGTGAGTAGTGTAGATTGTAAGTTAGTGAGGATAGGAGTGGCATAGATTAGGGAAGGTAGTACGAATGCCTGAGCCAGAGTAGGTTTAGAGACTGATGTAAGGAATTTTTTGTTTCTATAGAGTAGTCCCAGTTTTTGGTGTGTTTTTTGATACCCTGTTGGATGTGCAGGTCAAATTTTAATTGATTGTCGATTATGGTACCAAAGAGCTTAGTGTGAGGTTCTACTTTGATGGTAGTGTTGTTTAGTGATGAAATGGTGAATGTGGATTTGAGGTGGGTGGGTGATTTAGGAAGGAAGAGAATGAGATTAGTTTTGTTTGGATTTAGGATGAGCTGGTTTTCAGTAATTCATCTTTCAATGGAGAGAAATGAATTTTGGGTAAGTGTGTGCAGATGAGAGATGTTATCATAGAAGGAGATCACTGTAGAGTCATCAACATATTGTATAAGGGAGGAGTGGCTGCAGGATGTGTGGTGATTATTAGTAAAGATATTGAACAGAAGTGGCCCCAATATAGAGCCTTGGGGGACTCCTGACTGGATAGGTAGGAAGAGGGAGCAGGAAGTGTGCCACCTACTGTAGTCTGTTGGTAAGATAGGAGGAGAACCACTGAAGAGTATAGGTTAAGAGGTTGAGAACATTTTGATAGTAGCTTAGAGTGAGATACCATTTTGAAGGTCTTAGAGAGGTCTAGAAAAAGACAGGATACTAGTTGTTTTTTGTCTCTAGCCTATACTACAGTATGAGTGAAAAATAGGAGGGCTGTAGCAGTACTGTGGCTTGGCCGAAACCCATGTTGGGTAGCAGTCTAAAGGTTTTCTTGGGTAAGTAGTTTGAGAAGCTGAGAGTGTATACATTTCTGAGTATTATTGAGAGTGGGGAGAGAATAGCTATGGGTCTGAAATTGGAAGAGTCAGTGGAGTTTCCTCCTTTATGAAGAGGTATTGTATAGAGTGATTTCCAGATGCCATGGACTGTGGCTTCTTGGATTAATCTATTTACTAGTATTGAAATAGAATAGGCTGTAGAATCTGCAGCAAGCATGAGAAGGAGAGGAGGGAGGTTATCAGTAGATGGAGAACTTGGTTTAAGTTTAAGCAAGAATGATTTAATGTAGCTTGTAGGGATTAGTTCCAGTGAAAAGGAGGTTGTATTGTCATAAGTGGGAGAAGAGGTATATGGATTGAGGTTCTGGTCCATGTGAGTAGGGTTTCAGATAGTGTCAATAAAGTATTTGTTGAGAAGGGTGGCAGTTTCTTAGAGTGTGATTGGGGTAGGGGATAGGAGTTGCAGGGTTACCAGGGTGAAGAATTTTTTTGATGGTGCTCCAGAATTTTTTGGGGAGTCTAAGTAGTGATTGTTTTGGGTGTTATTGTAGAAATTTTTTTTCTGTATGTTGATTTGTTTTTTTTTTGTTTGTTTGTTTTGTTTTTTTTTTGGTGAGGTTTCTGAGATCTTTGTAACTTTGGAAGGGGGTGTGTTTTTAGCCAAGTTTTCCAAACACTGTCTCTTTTGTGCATAAGGGAATGACTGTCATTAGAAAGCCAGGGGGCATGATTGGCTTTTATCCTTATTTTCCTTAAAGGAGCTAATGAGTTAAGAATTTCAAGGAAAATTTGATTGAAGTTTCGTACAGCTTCATTGATGGGAAGTGAAGGAGGCAGGCCAGTTAATGGACGAGAGCCTAGTATTAAATATTTCAGTATTAAATACAGAGAGTTTTTGGCAGTCTCTATATAAATGAGACCTAGGTGGTTAGAGAAAATGTCTTTGGATATGAATGGGGAGATGGTCACTTATGGTGTCTGGAAGGGTACATGGGTTGTGGTAGAGATTTGAGTCAGTTGTAAGCATCCAGTCTAGGATCGAGCTGATATTGGAGTTATTATTTATGTGTGTGGGGGATGTTATAAGTTGTTTGAAACTGTGAAGGTTTATGCTGAGGTCTGGAGAACCTGACATTAGTTTTGTCCAGTCTATGTTTACATCTCCTAGGATAGCTGTTTCATAGTGTATATTGTGTGAGATCCATGAAAGTATGTTTTTGAGGATGGGGATGTTATTGCTTGGTGGGATGTAGTTGGAGGCTGTGGCAATTTTTTTATGAATGTTTAAGTGACAGTTAAGTATTAATAGTTCAGCTGGGTGAAAGTTGAGTAGGGGAGTAGGTAGACAGGCAGAGGTTAAGTTGCTCAGAGTACAGAATGGCAACACCACCCCCTTTTTTGGGAATTCTGTCTGTCTGGTATATGTTGTATCATGGAGGTAAGGTTTCATTTTTTGAGATATGAGGTTTTAGCCATGTTTCAGATAAGGTTAGAATATGAGATTTGTGGGCTATCCATGAATGAAGTTCAGTGGTTTTATTAAGTAGACTTTGTGTGTTCATTGCATACATGGTTAAGTTATTTGGGGTAGAATAAGTAGGGGGAGGGATGTAATAGGGTGGAAGGAGGAAGAGATTGGGGTGGAGGTAGGTTGGGACTGAGTAGAGAGGTGAGTGGGCTAGGGTTGGGGTTAATGTCTCCAGCTAGTAATAGAGAAACTGTGAAAGTGGTATATTGCTGATTGTTGGAATAATAGGTATAGAGTTTTAGTTTAAGTTTAGGGAAGACAGAGGTATAGGGTAGTATTTTGATTTTAAGGAGATGTATGTAGGAGAAGTTATAAAGAGATGAGGGTGATAGTGGATGCTTGGGTAGTAGTATTATTGTAAATGGTAAGGGTGAGTGTAGGTGAAGCTTTGATGTATGAGAGTGTGATATGGTAAGAAGTTAAAAATATGAGAAGAATGACTAGTGGGGTAAATAGGTAGATGTGAAACATGGTGCATGTTGTAAGTAAGACAGTGGAGGAGCTGTAGTTAGAGGGTGGATAGTTTTGGTAGTGTTAAGAATAGGTACTGGGATGCTATTTGGGTAGGTGTGGTAAGTACGAAAAATGAGTTGGTGTGCTTAGAGTAGCTGAGGCAGGTTAGGAGTAAATCATTTATGAGTGTTTTGAGTAACTGGGGTTAGAGTGGGGCAGGATTAGGATGAGAATGAAGTAGGGTGACAGAGTGGGAAGAGATTAGGATGTGCATATGGCAATTGATGGGATAGTTCTAGCCAGTATGTGCTTTTTAGTGGTATACAGTGGTGGGTTCTGAAAGGGGTATTTTGCTGCAAATTTGGCAACTTTGTTATGGCATTGTTCAAGTTTTGATTTTTGTGATGCCTGAAAGTAAGGATGGGAGCACCATAACGAAGTGTGGGGTGGAGATAAGGAGATAAGTAGCGGCAAGTGTAATTTGAGTTGCATCAGTGAGAACGTTTTTGGTTCTGTAAAGCATCCCTAGTTTTTAATGAGCTATTCTTATGCAATTTTGTATATACAGGTCAAATTTAGGTTTGATCATGAGCTGTAAGTTACAAAGTCATGTTTCTGTAGGTGGTAAAGCTTCCTGTGTAGTTTTTTTTTTTTTTTGAGATGTGCCATGTTGTCAGATGTGCAAATGAGTGTGGAGTCATATGCGTACTGTATTAAGGAGGCCTGTTGTGTGGATTTGTGGGGGGGTCTTGGTGAGAATGTTAGAAAGAAGAGGACCAAGGACAGAGCCCTGTGGTACACTAGTGGTGACTGGGAGTATGTGGAGAGAATGGAATGCCATTTTACTGACTGCTACCTATTGGATAGGTAACTTTTGAATAATAGAAGGGTGGGCTGAGAGATATCTAATGAGGACATTTGAAGAAGAGGTTTGCTGTGGCAAACTGTGTCAAAGGCTTTAGACAAGTCTAGAAATAAGGAGGAGACTAGTTTACCATTATCTCTAGCTGTATTGACAGTATCTATAGCGGTTGAAATTGCAGTGTTAGTACTATGGGAAAGACAGAAGCCATGTTGTGTGGAGGATAGCAGTTCTTCCTACAGGAGAAAGTTTAGCAATTGTTTTTGAATACATTTTTCATGTATTTTGGATAGATGGGATGAGATTGCTATAGGTCTAAAGTCAGTAGTTTCCAAAGGTTTGTGTCCGTCTGCAAATTTTGGGAATAACAGGTGTCCTTTTCAGCACTTGTTCTCTGTCTTCATGTCAATGATTGCAGACATAGACTGTGAATCCCACCATGATCACAAGCAAGAAAAAGCAGATGTCTGAGAATAAATGAATAAGTTATTCATAACATTTGTGTGCAGCATTTTAGTCCAATACCTGTTGTACTTGCTACTATTCTGTCACATTTCATTTCTACACATTATAAGGTTATTCGTCTCAGTAGCAGGACGTGCCTAATATTTTGCTTGGTTTAATGGGTGTTTATAATTGAAATTTCTCTGATTTTATGTCCTTTTTTACACAATAAACAACTTGCATATACCATTGCTGTGCTTTTCTTTTTTTATTTTACAAAGTATCCTTCATTCTTCCTTAAAGCTTAAGAAAAAGTTTCCTTCTAGTTCAGTAGTGTTGTCATCATTTTGAAGACTGCATACTGATATGTTTTAGTAATTGTTGTGACATACCCTGCTTTGCAAACTAACAGCTGGTTTTGTTTGGCCCTTGTGACATTTTTAGAGATAACACTTTTAGAGATAACATCTTACTACACTGGTAAGATAACACTTTCTACCTTGATTATTATGATACAGTCTGTAAGTAGTATATTTTCATGATAAGATGCATTAGGCAAAGGAATATCACTAAACTGAGTGTTGCCTTGTGCCAGAATTCTCAGGGATTGTACTTGTATTTCAAGTATATGTCAGAGTTAATAATGCTTGTTGGGACCAACTGGGAATAGACCCCCTAGGTCTCAGTAGATGGAAGATCAGATCAGGTTGTTTGGATTTTCCTGGAGAGCTGTGTGACGGCCCCATTCTGAGTCAGTAATCAAGGAGCCTGAATCCTCACCACTGACACTAGAGAGTGACATTCACTTGGAATACAAATAGGTACACTCAGTATCTCCAGATGCAGACCTCTGCATCAAGCACAATTTCCTTTAAGAGCACAGAGGGAACACAGTCAGTCCAGGTTGTGGATTTCTTTATATCTGTCTCCGTCCAGGGTCCAATAAGGTTCTCCACTAGCACAGCTATAGGGTGAAGTCCTCAGCTGAGTGTCCAAGCCAAGTCCTCCTGCACCCTCTCTGTGAAACCAGTGCTTCGTGTCCCTGCTCCATGTATCTGACACACACACACACACACACACACACACACACACACACACACACACACACACACACACACACACACACACACACACACTGAGATTTGATTTTCACACATATGCACACCTGGGAAAGGCTGGCACAGATTTAACTGCTATACCCCCATCTGCCCAGACTATAAAGTAGTTATTACTGCCACCAGACACTATAAAGCCAGCTACCTAAGGCTCTAGCAAGGGTACCCAGTTATACTGATCAAAGTTAATATTAATACAAATTGTAATGTTGACCAAACAACCAGGTTTCAGGCATGACCACAGGTCACCAATAGTTATAAGTACTCTGAAAGTTTAAAATATTCTCTAAAGGACCAGCCACAATGACAATTTTAAATATATTTAATAACAAATAATAAAAGAACATGAAAATACAAATTTTCACACACAGAAAAACAATACTTAACTATTCTCACTATATTTTTCTGACTAATCTAGAGAATTACTGTTCCTTCTTACTTAATAGAGCAAGGCAAGATGTAATAGGTGAGGGATCTTTCTATGTTAGGTTCCAAGAAACAGACTGCCCTGAGACTTCTATTTCCCTAATATCAAAACATTATTTCTGTACAGAATTACATGACATACATCTGGTCATCCCACTTCTGATTCCCATGCAACCCTCCTCCCCCAATTGCTGGAAACTGCCAGGATTTAGCACCGCCATGTCAATAATACAAATACAAGATCATTGCTCAGCTATGGTGCAGCTTCCGGAAGTCATAAAACAGTTAGAAATTTCTACTCCTCCTACAGAGAGTAACAAACCATGCATCTTCAGACATTGCATCTCTGGCTTCATTCAAAACTGTGAGATAACATCTTTATGGCCTAGGCCCGGTAATTTAATTTCTTACTATTTCCCAAAGTTAGCTGGAGCTGAGCTTAACCTCTTCTCTTCCTCTGTTAACAAATATATAATTCAGTTACAATACAGTCAGGCCCCACTGTTAGTACATTTTTAACACAAACAACTTACAAATCCATTTTTAACACAAGTCATCTTCTTTCAGCTGTTCCCGTTAGGGGTCACCACAGCAGATCACCTGTTTCCATTTCTTCCTGTCCTCTGCACCTTGCTCTGTCACACCAACCACCTGCATGTCCTCTCTCACCACATCCATAAACCTTATCTTAGGCCTTCCTCTTTTCCTGTTACCTGGTAGCTTCATCCTTAGCATCTTTTTCCCAATATACTCAGCATCCCTCCTCAGCACATGCCAAACCAACGTAATCTTGCCTCTCTGGCTTTGTCTCCAAACCTTCCAACCTGGGCTGACCCCCTAATATACTTACTCCTAATCCTGTCCACCCTCATCACACCCAGTGCAAATCTTAACATGTTTAATTCTGCCACATCCAGCTCAAACTCCTGCCTTTTTGTTAATGCCACTGTTTCCAACCCATATAACATAGCTGGTCTCACTACCCTCTTGTAGACCTTCCCTTTCACTCTTACAGGTACTCGTCTGTCACAAATCACTCCTGACACTCTTCCCCACCCACTCCATCCTGCCTGTACTCTCTTCTTCACCTCCCTTTCACACTCACCGTTACTCTGAACTATTGACCCCAAGTATTTAAACTCATCCACCTTCGCCACCTCTACTCCTTGCATCCTCACCATTCCTCTATCCTCCCTTTCATTCACACACATATACTCTGTCTTAGTCCTGCTGACCTTCATTCCCCTTCTCTCTAGAGCATATCTCCATCTCTCCAGGGTCTCCTGCACCTGTTCCCTACTCTCACTACAGATCACAATGTCATCTGCAAACATCATAGTCCATGGGGACTCCTGTCTGATCTCGTCTGTCAACCTGTCCATCACCATTGCAAATAAGAAAGGGCTCAGAGCTGATCCTTGATGTAACCCCACCTGCACCTTAAATGCATCCGTCAATCCCACCACAGACCTCACCACTGTCACACTACCCTCGTACATATCCTGTGCCACTCTTACATACTTTTCTGACACTTCTGACTTCCTCATACAATACCCCAATGCCTCTCTAGGCACCCTGTCATATGCTTTCTCTAAGTCTACAAACACACAATGCAACTCCTTCTGACATTCTCTGTACTTCTCCATCAACACTCTCAGAGCAGAGATCGCATTTGTAGTGCTCTTTCCCAGCATGAAACCATACTGCTGATCACTAATCATCACGTCCCTTCTTAACCTTGTTTCCACTACTCTTTCCCATAACTCCATGCTGTGACTGATCAATTTAATCCCTCTGTAGTTACTACAGCTCTGCACATCACCCTTATTCTTAAAAATCGGTACCAAAACACTTTTTCTCCATTCCTCAGGCATCCTCCCACTTTCCAAGATTTCATTAAACAATCTGGTTAAAAACTCCACGGCCATTTCACCTAAACACCTCCATGCTTCCACAGGTATGTCATCTGGGCCAACAGCCTTTCCATTCTTCATTCTCTTCATAGCTATCCTTATTTCCTCCTTGCTAATCCATTGCACTGCATGATTCACTATCCCTACATCATCCAACCTTCTCTCCCTCTCATTCTCTTCATTCATCAACCCCTCAAAGTACTCTTTCCATCTCAACACACTCTCCTCGCTTGTGAGTATGTTTCCCTCATTATCCTTTATCACCTTTACCTGCTGCACATCTTTCCTAGCTCAGTCCCTCTGTCTAGCCAATTGGTACAGGTCCTTTTCTCCCTCCTTAGTGTCCAACCTTTCATACAACTCTTCATATGCCTTATCCTTAGCCTTCGCCACCTCTCTCTTTGCCATGCACCTCATCTCCTTATACTCCTGTCTACTTTCTTCATCTCTCTGGCAATCCCACTTCTTCTTTGCCAACATCTTTCTCTGTATACTCTCCTGTACTTCCTCATTCCACCACCATGTCTCCTTGTCGTCCTTCCTCTGTCCAGATGTGATACCAAGCACCTTTCTAGCCGTCTCCCTTACTAGCTCTGCTGTAGTTACCCAGCTATTTGGTAACTCTTCATTGCCACCCAGTGCCTGCCTTAACTCATCCCTGAACTCCACCTCACAATTACCCTTTTTCAATTTCCACCATTTGATCCTCGGTGCTGCCCTCACACTCCTCCTCCTCCTCCTCATCTTGATCACCAACGTCATCCTACAAACCACCATCCTATGCTGCCTAACTACACTTTCTCCGGTCACCACTTTACAGTCTCCAATCTCCTTCAAACTGGCCCTCCTACATAAGATATAATCCACCTGTGTGCATCTTCCTCCACTCTTGTATGTCACACCCTATGCTCCTCCCTCTTGTTAAAATACGTATTCACCACAGCCATGTCCATCCTTTTTGCAAAATCCACTACCATCTGACCTTCTGTATTCCTTTGTTTAACACCATACCTACCCATCACTTCCTCATCCCCTGTGTTCCCTTCACCAACATGCCCATTGAAATCTGCTCCAATCACCACTCTCTCACCCTTGGGTACAGTCATCACCACTTCATCCAATTCACTCCAAAATTTTTCTTTCTCATCCATTGTACACCCAACTTGTGGAGCATATGCACTAACAGCATTCATCATTGCACCACCAATTTCCAGCTTCATAAACATCACTCTATCCGGCACTCTTATCACCTCCAAAACACTTTTCACATACTGTTCCCTCAGAATAACTCCTACACCAGTTCTCCTCCCATCCACACCATGATAAAACAATTTGAACCCACCGCTGATACGCCTAGCCTTATTTCCCTTCCATCTGGTCTCTTGCACACACAATATACCAACCTTCCTATTGTTCATCATATCAGCTAGCTCTCTCCCTATACCAGTCATACTACCAACATTCAAAGTTCCGACCCTCACTACCACAGTCCTAGCCTTTCTCCTCTCTTGCTGCCTTCGACCATGCCTTCCGCCTCTTCTCCTCCTTCGGCCAACAGTAGCCCAATTTCTGCCAGTACCCTGTTGGCTAACAGTACTGGTGGCGGTCGTTGTTAACCCGGGCCTCGACCGATCCGGTATGTAAATAGTAACTGGTGACTGCATGAAAAGTTTTGGCGAAGTTTTAAGCCGGATGCCCTTCCTGACGCAACCCTCCCCATTTATCCGGGCTTGGGACCGGCACAAAGAAATGCACTGGCTTGTGCATCCCCAGTGGCTGGGTTCCATTTTTAACACAAGTATCTATACAAATCAGTTTTCTATTCAAATAACATATAATTCTTTGCTAAATTCCATGTAGCTGTGCTGGCATATGTTACACATCCACTGCTCCACTTCTCCTGGCATAGCTGACAATACCTGACATCATCACAAGCTGTTACAGAATGCATACATCTGAACCCCAGAAGGCCCGGGTGAAGTCTAGCTGAAGTAAGCATTTGGGTCGTCAAGGCTAGTGTCATGGCTAATAATTAACAGATTGTGCCACATCTAGACTTTAAAGCAAATTGAGGGCTGTTACAAATTCCACA
Organism: Protopterus annectens; assembly: GCF_019279795.1. Taxonomy (NCBI): domain Eukaryota; kingdom Metazoa; phylum Chordata; order Ceratodontiformes; family Protopteridae; genus Protopterus; species Protopterus annectens. The sequence continues at coordinate 882,778,092 of NC_056741.1, forward strand.
TAAAGATTTGTTTATTTAACATTTGTTTACTTGCAAGGTCCGACTGGTACAGAGCCCTTTTTCAGTGGAGGCTTGAGGAGAAATGCTCTAGATGCATGTCTTTGGAGTGTGGGAGAAAACCAGAGCACCGGGAGGAAACTCACATGAACGCAGGGAGGACATGCAGACTCTACGCAGAAGACACCCCTACTGAAAATCAAACCAGAGAACCTCTAGCTGTGAGGTGACAATGCTAAATGTTGCACTACTGCTCTGCCCAAGATGATAAGAACAAAAACACCAATAAATAAATAAAATAAAATAAATATATAAAATACCTCAAGCACAGCCAGTTTACTGTCTGAGCCATTATAGTTCTGCTTCATTAAATTCATCAGTCTCCTCTTGTGGTGCTGTTTGCTGGCACATTAACATTTTAATTCATGGTATACAGAGCTGGAAAAAGACTGCAACTTTTGTATGCTTTTTTCATATGTGTTGTGTGGTCTGAGAGTTAAACACATCTGAAACTTCTGGTTGTCAAGGTTAACATATGCGAGTAAGAAAGCTAATTCCATATGATGTTAAATAAATATGTATATTCATTTAAAGAAAAAGCCTGTTAGAAAATAGGACTTGAGCAAACTGTGCACAGTGAGTGAGGAAAAATAAAGGTAGCCATATGAACAGTGAGTACTTGGAAACCTGTTTTGGGTTTCAAAATGTAAGCAGTACTAGTTTAGTCACTGCATAAAAGACTTGTAATCCCACGAAAATGGTGTCTGTTGCAAAAGTTTATTATTATATGAGATTTTAGCATGTGAAAACCAGTCTGAAAACATTAGGGGAGGAGTGACTGATGAAAGTGGAACTGTAAACTCTGGAGGAGAGGGTAGAAACATGGCACATAAAATAGTAAGGAGGAAATGTATGAAACTTAACCTGTAGAGGACTGAGCTATTATATTACATGTCACCGACATTGTTCTGGACATAAAGAAATTTACAGAAATAGCATTGGGTATATGTAACATGGTAGAAGAGGATGTAGAAGACTCCAGGACTAGTAATACATGGGACAGATACTGTAGCATCGAGGGAGGGGTCTGGGTGTAGCAGGATGATTCCAAATAGGTTCATAGGTTCATACTAGGCTACCTGCCCTAGGGCATTTATAAGCCTAGCCAGAGTGTGTTTGGCTTTCGCCACCCATTTTAAATGAATTTTGCTAAGCCCTTTTTCGAAGTTAGTATACTGTGCCTCTGTCTAACAGTGACAAAGAAGTGATACCCGGGGTAAACCTACTATCTCCCATCCACTCATCAAGATTCCTCTTGAAGAGAGTCAATGAGGGACTCTGCCTAATCTGGACTGGGATTTTATTCCAGAGTGAAGGGAGCCTCTAGGTTATGAATCTGTCCCTCCAGCATGTCCTATTTATTTCAGTGCTGAGGTTCAAGTCTCTCGAGCGCGTAGCTCGATGGGATTTGGATTTTCTGAGGTGCAGCATGTCCATTAATTCCGGGTTGGACATGGCTTTATATTTCAGGCACAGATCGCCTCTGAACAGGCGGTATGCCACTGAGTAGAGCTGGAGTTTCTTTAACCGGGCAGCATGTGGCATCTGTTTGAGCCCTTTGATCCTCTTGGTGAGGTACTTTTGGGGTCTTTCCAGTTGCTGCAGGTGTCTGGTAAGGTACATCCCAAAAGGGGCATTGTACTCAATTATGTGCCTGATGAGGGATGAGTAAAGAGGCACGATGACCTCCCCTGATCTAGATGTGAATTCCTTCATGATTAGGTGGGCTATATAAAATGTTTTTCTAACCACTTTGGCCATGTGGTTGTCAAATGAGAGATTGCTATCAACTTGGTTCCCCAGGTCCCTAATTACTTCTTCCATACTTAATGGATTACCACCTATGTGGTAATTTGTGGGCACTTTGTTTTTGCCAAAGGGGATGACTATACACTTTTTGGCATTTAGCTTGAGGCCATGGCTCTGGCACCAGTTGTCTGTTTCTTTGAGGCCCTTTTGTAGGATGCTTGTGTCGGCTGGAGAGTCGATTATGGTGCCCAGTTTGCAGTCATCTGTGAACTTGATCAGCCACAGTCCTTCCATGTTAGCTTGTATCTCCGAGAAATATATACCGAACAAGAGAGGTCCCAGGACTGAGCCTTGTGGGACGCCACTTGTAACTGGTTTGGAGTCTGACATGGCTCCAGCAATTCTAAGCATGTGGGTTCTGTCCTTGAGCCAGTTTGCAACCCATCTAGTGACATAGAGGTTTATATTTAAGCTGGTGAGCTTATCTATAATGCCTGAGTGGGGTATTGTATCGAAGGCTTTTGCAAGGTCCAGGTAGGCTGTGTGGACCACCTACCCCTCTTCAATGGCCTTGGTGACTGTTTCAAAGAAATCAACCAGGTTTAAGAGGCAGGATCTGCCCTTAACAAAGCCAAACTGGGTAGGATCCAGTGTCTGTAGGTCCCCAACATCTTTATTTATGAGGTCCATGATGATCCTTTCCATAGCTTTGCAGACCAAGCTAGTCAGGCTTATGGGGCGATAGTTTCTAGGATCCGTTGAGGTACCACCTTTGTGGAGAGGGACCACTGTTGCTGTACGCCACTAAATGCATCAGAAAGGCATGCAAGATATTGTCATTTTATGCTGTTCTGTATATGAATATGTACTGTTACTCATTATGATGTGTCCCTCTCTGCTAGGTATACTAGCAACATGGGCACTGGAGAGAAAGTGAGTTGATTAACTGTAATTTGAAATTTTGTGAAGCAAATTGTTATTGTAAGCATGAAATGGATCACTTCTGGGAGAATAATATAAGGCAGATTGCATTGGTGTATTTGAAGTGGATCATATCTGGTTATATAAGGAAGACTGTTTTGGGGTATATGATGTAGGTCCATTTTGGGTGTGTGAGGCAGATTTTAATAGTGGGATCATTTCTGAGTGTATTAAAGTGATTGCTTCGGGCTTGTAAAGTGTATTAATTTTGAAGATGTTTACAGACCTTGATATGCTTGGAGATCAAAATGTTGCAGAGTTCAGCAGTTAGTCTGGTAATACTGCAGAGGGGAAATTAAACACTGTAAGCCTTAAGAAATGATTATGGAGTACAAGTGCCTTTAAATGTTGAAATAGTATGAGATTGAACTGTTGTACAATTTTGGGCAATGCACTGACTTAGTGTCAAATATATGACTCTCAAATCCAGAATCCAAAATTCCATCTTGAACTCTGAACATTTTGTGTGGAGTTTTGCATGTCTTCTTATTTCTGCATGAATTTTCTTTGGGAATCCTGATTTCCTTACACCTCCCAAGTATGTGTTATCTGATTGGCTATTCTGAATTGTTTCTGTTTCTGTCTCTGTCTGTCTGTCTCTCTGTATATGTCTGCATACATATCAGTATATACCCTTGACATTATGACCATAGCTCTAACTGAAAAGGGATCAAGCAAGTCACTTGATTGTCTTTATAAATAAATGAATTAAAAATTGGAACTGATGCACCTAGAAAGAGAATAAAGGGGAATCCTCTTAAGGCGTCTGTCTATCCATCTGTGGATGTGGATGTGTGTGTGTGTACTGTTGATTTTAAGGTAGAAGCCTAGAATGAAGCATTCGTTTGAAGGATAGCTGCATACTAAACACAGCTTTCAGTTGTATTCATTTGTTTTTATCCCTACAAAAAGATCCTTGTATATTGCCATATGTAAGTAAAACAAAAATTGTTATAATGATCTTGTGGCACTTCTGTTCTATTCACCCTCCTCTGTTCCTACAATGTAAGGTTTACATGAAATGTCACTTTGCCTTTAGGAATTTCTTACAGGCTTCTAAAACTTTATTTTATTACAGTATGGACCACTGGCCCAGGAAAAATGCACAGAACAAGTTGTTTGTAAACTTGCCTTATTTGCACCCCACTACGGTTAAAACAAACCCTGCTAGATCACAACAATTGATTGTGTCAGATGTCATGCACAGCTGAATGGTTAACTTAGGTGTGCATGTCAGGAATATCATGTCTCCAGCTGTGTGAGCATGGGGAATTATGTTCTGCAGGTAACAAGTTCTTGCTCTTTAAACAATCACTGGTTTGAACATGCTTCATAACAGGCAAAGGAAATAACCCATGAAATCCATGTAGGAAATGGAAAATTACACAAACAAAAGAGTTAAGAACAGACTGTCCTGAGTTTCTCAAGGTAATCAGAAATCCATAGTACTTCCATTCTGAAGGAATGAAAATGAAAACCTGAAATAAATGGAAATGCACTAAAATTACTTCTTGTGGGAAAACAGAATGCTGTGTGTGATAAGGAATACTTACCTTGAAAACAAAGTTATGAGGGGCGTGGCTAGCATGGTCATGGTGTAGCAGCAGATTTCACAAGCTCCTCTAAGGAAAATATATCTTCACTGGAAATTTGTTTCATATCAAGAGAAAATGGATTTATTTTTGCAGAATTTGATAGTATTCAACATTCTCTTCAGGAATATCTACTTATAAATTGAAATTGGTTATAATTTCCAGTCAAAATCTTCATCTGAACAAATACTTCACTTCTGGGAGATTTTCAACATGAGTTATACTAAGACAAACAACCAGGATTCCAGTATAAAAAAGGAACTACAGACTTTGATAACAACTATTCAAGACCTCACAACTAAGATTGATATAATTGACTGTAAAATAGACAACTTTAAAGAAAAAACTACCAAGCGGATGGATATGCTTCATGAGGATTTAAAACAGCGATAAATTCAAATTACTAGTATTGAGGAATCATTAACAGATTTTGATGGAAGATTGCTAGAAAATGAAAACAACATGGAATCTGTGCTTAAACAAAATACTTCATTACGACATAAACTGGATGATCTAGAGAATAGGTCACGCCAGAATAATATAAGGATTTTTGGTCTTCAGGAAAATATAGAAAGAAACAATATGTCAAGTTTCCTTAACTCACGGCCGCCAAAATTTCTAGAGTTACCAGAGGCTTTATCTTTTGGTATAGAGAGAGCACATCGGTTTCTCACATCAGGAAACAACCTAGATCTGTCATAGTAAAATTCATATCATCTTCAGATAAAGACTTAATTCTAAAAACAGCCTGGTCAAAATCAACTTTAAAATACAATGACTCTATCATTCACTTCGATAATGACTATCCAACAATGGTAATTACCAAAAGAAAGTTTTTTTTACCTCTAATTAAAGAACTGAAAAAGGTACAGATTAAGACTCACCTCTTGTTTCCAGCAAGGCTGAAGATTTTTCTTCCTGATGGACCTTCATTGTTTGAGGATCTTGATTCTGCTGTGACATATGTTAAAAACCACAAATTACTGGAAAAAATAGAAGAGATGGAGTGGGCTAACCCGTCTCTTAAAAGAATGGCTCCTACAACTGCATGGAAATCTACTGAAAAACAAAATAGACTAAAGAATAAATGAGAAATGCAAACTATTTATAAAACAAACTATTATTGTGGACTATGCTTTTATTAACAAGTCTGTTTTTATATGTTATAAATGCAAGGTAAGATTTACACTGCTTTTCATATGTTGCATATATACAGTGTTTCATTCATAACTCAATTTGGTATAATATAACATACTTAATATACCATCGATATATGTATAATTAACAATTTATATAAGTAAGCATACCATATCAAATGCATTACCTCAGTTTCTGCTTCATAATATAAGATACTACTTAGCTGTATATTACACTTTAATTTCACACAGCTATAATATATACAGTTATAAATAATATTCTATGTAAGATAAAATGAAGGGATACATTGGAAAATATAAAGTAAGGAGGGATGGAGGGGAGTGAAAGAAAAGAAGAAAAGCTTTTTTGTTTTTTTTATATATACATATAGTTCTTGTATATATAGCATAGTATACATAAGTCTCTCTAAACTCAAAGTAATAACAATGCATTACATACTCAAAGCCTTCTTCTGTCTTCTAATTGCACTTTAAGTCATAGAGAATAACATATTCATATAACAACGAAAATAAAAGAGAATGTAAACCAATAGAAAGATACCGATACAGTACCAAATAGCTCGAGCAATGTAGAGCTGATGAATAAAGAATCCACTTGTTTCACAGATTCGCTGAATATAATCCAATTTAATTTCACAAACAAACGTATACACGATAGCAAATAATCCAATATCAGAGGTTAAGCGCTTTCATCTGTCTTAGCCAGACTTCTTCAGAACCACCAAAAAAAGCATAAATCTTGTTAATATATACCAAAAAATGGCGCCAAACTGATTCAATTAATCAATCAATAAAACATTAAAGTATTTTAACAGCTTAATTCTGTATGTTTCATACATTAAAATACATCGTATTACATTATTAATTGATGACAAATAACAAAATATCAAAACACATACAAGTTCAATCTAATCTAAAACGTGTTCTAAAATTTATATATAATAATATAATATGAATAAATTAAGGAATATATATATACTGATGTGCCTAGAGGTATACTTAATGGAATTAATAATTGTGAGAAAATAATGTAAAATTGTAGAAAAGTTAGTAAAAAGTTTATAAAAAAGTTGTAAAAAAGATATATGAAAAAAGTTATAAAAAAGATTATAAAAAAGATAGCCTAGCCATCCAGTAACTCAGCATCTTATCATATATTTTATAGCAAAATATTCTCTCATAAGCATTAAATGCAGTATAATATCTTATGGAGTTCATGAATAACTATTATAAATACCTAAGAAAACCTTAAAACTTTAAAATTATGCAAGTTGTGTAAAGAGTAATACCTATTGGGTGTATATTTGAAGTTACGATGATTCCAAAATAAGAAAGGGTTTTAAACTAATATATTCATTCAACCCTGAGTATGTTGTGGCATCAAGTACTATTTGCCACTTACTCTCCAAGGTGCCAAGTCGTGCCTTCCAATTTCCACTTCCTACACTACTGTTCACTTGGTCTATAATTGCAAATTTAAACGTGTGATCTTTGCCTTTAGACTTTACATGTTTACTGAGCGCATTTTTCTCATCCCCTTTATTTATTTTGTATACGTGTTCGTATATCCATGTTTTTAACTTTCTTTCTGTTTTCCCTATATAGTATGCTGTCCATGATGTACAGATAGCTAGGTAAACCACACCTTGACTGTTACAATTTCCTGGTTTGAATTTGCATGTACTTTTCATTATATTATCCAATTTAATACTTCTATTTACATTAATGTATTTGCACTGTCTACAAGTTCCACATCTTGTTGTCCCCTTTCTCATATGTTGGGGCTTTTTATTCATATAATCACTTCTTTCTATTAATTTCTTTAGATTGTGCCCAGTTTTTAATACTATACTAGGTGTACAACCAACAATTTTTCCAACTTCCTCTGTATATGTGAAAAATGTCCAGTGCCTACGTAAAATCTCCTTCACTATATTAGTGTGGGTATTGTACATAATAACACATACTCTTCTATTAAAAGGTTGATTCATCTTCGTATACATTCCTTCTTTCCCAAGTAGAGGTGTATATTTAATCCCCCATTGTGTTTTAACATAATTTACTACATCCTCAAGCATACTAATGGGATACCCTCTTTCGCTGAAAAGTTGGAAAATATAATCTAGCTCTTGCGTCATGAGTTCACTAGTGGATGACATTCGGGCTGCTCTCACACATTGGCCTTTTACCACATTTTTAAACATGTAAGGAGGATGGCAGCTCCCATATTGTATGTAATCATTTGAAAAGGTTGGTTTTCTGTATAATTTTGACACAAAACCTTCACCATTATTGCTAATATACGTATCCAAGTATACTATACCACATTTTTCAATTGTGTGGGTAAAACTCAAAAATTCTGTAGTGTAATTAATATATTTAATAAAGTCTGGGATGACATGTATTTCACCTTTCCATATAATAAACATGTCATCCAGGAATCGTGTGTATAACAACATATTCTTATAATATTCACTGGGGAATAAAAACTGATCCTCCCAACCTAACATAACCAAATTTGCGAATATGGGTGCACAAGATGCACCCATAGCCACACCCTTAGTTTGTCTAAAGGTTTCTCCTTGAAATTCAATATAATTGTGATCCAAAATAAGACCCATCATATCCAATATAAGATTAATTTTGTCACCTGTTAATCCAGAATATTTCCTCAAACTGTTGTAGAAGTACTCCAACCCTATTTCTTTAGGTATGCTGGAGAAAAGATCTTTTACATCTACTGTGATAAAAATAATGTCCTTATTCCATACCTCAGGGGTTAATTTACTTAGAAAATGCCAAGAGTCCTTGATCAGATGAGGAACATTTTTATATACATGTTTGGTCCAATTGTCTATTGTGACACCCAAATTGAATGTTTTTGATCTAGATCCAGATATAATAGGTCTAAATGGGGGCTTTTCTATACTTTTGTGAATTTTTGGGATACCTACTATATGAGCCATCATTGGGTACTCATTCCTTACAAAATTATACAATTCCTCTGTAATTCTATTGTCAAGTAGGTATTCTTCGATGGCTAGATCTATCCGTTTGTATCCGATGTTAATCTGGTTTAAGGAAACTTCCTCATAATTACCTGAATTGAATAAAAGTTCAGAAATATTACTCTGGTATTCACTATTGTCGAATAAAATGACCCCCCCACCTTTATCCGGTTTCATGATCCTAATTTCTTTGTTAGAAATGATGTCATTTAACATTCTTCTTTCCTCCTTCGTTAAATTATCTCCGGATTTGTCAATGGAGTCACCTATCTTTCCTATCTTTTTATATGTGGCATATACTTCCTTACATACCATTTGTTCATATATTGTGGATTTTGGGGTGGGATATAAGTACTTTTTTCACTAATCTTTTTTCACCTTCGTTGTACCCTTCTTGATCATCGTTGAACAATATAGCCAAATTTAATCTACGGCAGTATAATTTTATCTCTTTAATGGTATCAAATAGCTTGAACCTAACTGTCGGGATATATTTCATACTTTTGCTAAAAAGTGTAAAAAATTCCTGTGTAATTTCCAAATTAGTATAGTTGTAAACCTTAAATCCATTGAAATTATGGATGCTGGGTCTATCATTATTAAATGTCACAACATCTATATTGGGATCCTGTGTCTCAACTATATCACCTTTTAAGGTGTCGGTCCTACTGCTGATAACACTGTTCGTGCCATTGTTCAGTACCTTTTTTGAAAGGTTTAAGGAAACTTCCTCATAATTACCTCATAATTACCTGAATTGAATAAAAGTTCAGAAATATTACTCTGGTATTCACTATTGTCGAATAAAATGACCCCCCCACCTTTATCCGGTTTCATGATCCTAATTTCTTTGTTAGAAATGATGTCATTTAACATTCTTCTTTCTTCCTTCATTAAATTATCTCCGGATTTGTCAATGGAGTCACCTATCTTTCCTATCTTTTTATATGTGGCATATACTTCCTTACATACCATTTGCTCATATATTGTGGATTTTGGGGTGGAATATAAGTACTTTTTTTCACTAATCTTTTTTCACCTTCGTTGTACCCTTCTTGATCATCGTTGAACAATATAGCCAAATTTAATCTACGGCAGTATAATTTTATCTCTTTAATGGTATCAAATAGCTTGAACCTAACTGTCGGGATATATTTCATACTTTTGCTAAAAAGTGTAAAAAATTCCTGTGTAATTTCCAAATTAGTATAGTTGTAAACCTTAAATCCATTGAAATTATGGATGCTGGGTCTATCATTATTAAATGTCACAACATCTATATTGGGATCCTGTGTCTCAACTATATCACCTTTTAAGGTGTCGGTCCTACTGCTGATAACACTGTTCATGCCATTGTTCAGTACCTTTTTTGAAATTTCTTTGGAGCAGGGTAAAATCTGCCTCCTTGAAAATTTGCATCATCATCTTGTCTATGATGTTTATCTCTCCCCATGCTGAATTCCAAATGGGGCGTGTTTGTGACTTCCCTATTGTGTTGTGGCCAAATATACACCCTTCCTGATCTATACTGCTTGGTGTCTCTTTCAAATTTGTGTATCTTCCTATTATATACACTTTTGACCCTATAACTTGCTGTCTGAAACTGTTTAAAATACAGATCTTGCCATTGTTCAAATTCGTTATCTGTTATAATTTCATCATCTAACTCATTCACTAGCATGGCTATCTTTTCATCATTGTACTTCATCAACACCTTTATATACATATTTCCAAATGTATCAAATAATTTATTAAATTCTTGTTTAACATTATGGTGATACTCTATACCCAAGGGAAGTTTAAAAAAACGAAGCCCTTTAGGTACAATGTGTGCATTCAAACATTTTTCAAGATACACATTGTCAAGCTTAGTGCATTTTAACTGTATCAACTTTTTGCCTAAGCTATATATCTTCGTTTTCAAACTGTTTGACTGTATGCGTGAAGTATATCTGTCATTTCCTTGTTTAAAATCACAGTCAAAATGAAATTCAACATCGTCAGTTAAGAAATCTTTCATAACATTACCCATATTTCCCCCCGTTTCTTTTTCTTGACTCACAGTATCAATTCCACGTTTCTTGTTTTGTTTATATATATATTTGGGACTAGAAATAAATTCTTTAAAAACAGTACCTTTTTTGTAATTGTTATTGTCACCTTTGCTGGTAACATTAGAATATGTTCTGGTATTAGTGTTCTCACGCTGTTTGGGGCGAGCCCCTAATCTCTGTCTTTCCTCCGTTTGGTGGAATAGGCTGAAATCGAACGTAAATTCAGCCTCGGGTAGTACATTGTCCAAAGTTTCTTTTATATCTATTGTTGTTACCTGCGTTGGTGTTTTTTGACACACAACTTGTCCATTAGGGATATCTCCCTGAGTATTTAACTCTATTCGTTCTGCAACATACACTGGTGTAACTGCTGTCTTTTCAAGAATATGGGAAGATCCCACACGAGTGCCTGCCTGCACTGTTTCTGTTAGCTTCCCTACTAGGTCGAGAAGCTTATTGACGTCAGTTTGAAGTGTTGAGACTTCCGCTCTCAACGTTGCAAGCTCCGCCCTGCTCAATGAAGCATCAAAGGATCCTGTTTCGGCCATATCACAACTACGAAAATAAAAGAGAATGTAAACCAATAGAAAGATACCGATACAGTACCAAATAGCTCGAGCAATGTAGAGCTGATGAATAAAGAATCCACTTGTTTCACAGATTCGCTGAATATAATCCAATTTAATTTCACAAACAAACGTATACACGATAGCAAATAATCCAATATCAGAGGTTAAGCGCTTTCATCTGTCTTAGCCAGACTTCTTCAGAACCACCAAAAAAAGCATAAATCTTGTTAATATATACCAAAAAATTGCGCCAAACTGATTCAATTCAATAATGTAATACGATGTATTTTAATGTATGATACATACAGAATTAAGCTGTTAAATACTTTAATGTTTTATTGATTGAACAATTGAATCAGTTTGGCGCCATTTTTTGGTATATATTAACAAGATTTATGCTTTTTTTGGTGGTTCTGAAGAAGTCTGGCTAAGACAGATGAAAGCGCTTAACCTCTGATATTGGATTATTTGCTATCGTGTATACGTTTGTTTGTGAAATTAAATTGGATTATATTCAGCGAATCTGTGAAACAAGTGGATTCTTTATTCATCAGCTCTACATTGCTTGAGCTATTTGGTACTGTATCGGTATCTTTCTATTGGTTTACATTCTCTTTTATTTTCGTAGTTGTGATATGGCCGAAACAGGATCCTTTGATGCTTCATTGTGCAGCGAGCTATGACGTTGAGAGCGGAAGTCTCAACACTTCAAACTGACGTCAATAAGCTTCTCGACCTAGTAGGGAAGCTAACAGAAACAGTGCAGGCAGGCACTCGTGTGGGATCTTCCTATATTCTTGAAAAGACGGCAGTTACACCAGTGTATGTTGCAGAACGAATAGAGTTAAATACTCAGGGAGATATCCCTAATGGACAAGTTGTGTGTCAAAAAACACCAACGCAGGTAACAACAATAGATATAAAAGAAACTTTGGACAATGTACTACCCGAGGCTGAATTTATGTTCGATTTCAGCCTATTCCACCAAACGGAGGAGAGACAGAGATTAGGGGCTCGCCTCAAACAGCGTGAGAACACTAATACTAGAACATATTCTAATGTTACCAGCAAAGGTGACAATAACAATTACAAAAAAGGTACTGTTTTTAAAGAATTTATTTCTAGTCCCAAATATATATATAAACAAAACAAGAAATGTGGAATTGATACTGTGAGTCAAGAAAAAGAAACGGGGGGAAATATGGGTAATGTTATGAAAGATTTCTTAACTGACGATGTTGAATTTCATTTTGACTGTGATTTTAAACAAGGAAATGACAGATATACTTCACGCATACAGTCAAACAGTTTGAAAACAAAGATATACAGCTTAGGCAAAAAGTTGATACAGTTAAAATGCACTAAGCTTGACAATGTATATCTTGAAAAATGTTTGAATGCACACATTGTACCTAAAGGGCTTCATTTTTTTAAACTTCCCTTGGATATAGAGTATCACCATAATGTTAAACAAGAATTTAATAAATTATTTGATACATTTGGAAATATGTATATAAAGGTGTTGATGAAGTACAATGATGAAAAGATAGCCATGCTAGTGAATGAGTTAGAGGTTTTAAATGATGAAATTATAACAGATAACGAATTTGAACAATGGCAAGATCTGTATTTTAAACAGTTTCAGACAGCAAGTTATAGGGTCAAAAGTGTATATAATAGGAAGATACACAAATTTGAAAGAGACACCGAGCAGTATAGATCAGGAAGGGTGTATATTTGGCCACAACACAATAGGGAAGTCACAAACACGCCCCATTTGGAATTCAGCATGGGGAGAGATAAACATCATAGACAAGATGATGATGCAAATTTTCAAGGAGGCAGATTTTACCCTGCTCCAAAGAAATTTCAAAAAAGGCACTGAACAATGGCACGAACAGTGTTATCAGCAGTAGGGCCGACACCTTAAAAGGTGATATAGTTGAGACACAGGATCCCAATATAGATGTTGTGACATTTAATAATGATAGACCCAGCATCCATAATTTCAATGGATTTAAGGTTTACAACTATACTAATTTGGAAATTACACAGGAATTTTTTACACTTTTTAGCAAAAGTATGAAATATATCCCGACAGTTAGGTTCAATCTATTTGATACCATTAAAGAGATAAAATTATACTGCCGTAGATTAAATTTGGCTATATTGTTCAACGATGATCAGGAAGGGTACAACGAAGGTGAAAAAAGATTAGTGAAAAAAGTACTTATATCCCACCCCAAAATCCGCAAGTAGCCATATATGAACAAATGGTATGTAAGGAAGTATATGCCACATATAAATAGATAGGAAAGATAGGTGACTCCATTGACAAATCCGGAGATATTTTAACGAAGGAAGAAAGAAGAATGTTAAATGACATCATTTCTAACAAAGAAATTAGGATCATGAAACCGGATAAAGGTGGGGGGTCATTTTATTCGACAATAGTGAATACCAGAGTAATATTTCTGAACTTTTATTCAATTCAGGTAATTATGAGGAAGTTTCCTTAAACCAGATTAACATCGGATACAAACGGATAGATCTAGCCATCGAAGAATACCTACTTGACAATAGAATTACAGAGGAATTGTATAATTTTGTAAGGAATGAGTACCCAATGATGGCTCATATAGTAGGTATCCCAAAAATTCACAAAAGTATAGAAAAGCCCCCATTTAGACCTATTATATCTGGATCTAGATCAAAAACATTCAATTTGGGTGTCACAATAGACAATTGGACCAAACATGTATATAAAAATGTTCCTCATGTGATCAAGGACTCTTGGCATTTTCTAAGTAAATTAACCCCTGTGGTATGGAATAAGGACATTATTTTTATCACAGTAGATGTAAAGATCTTTTCTCCAGCATACCTAAAGAAATAGGGTTGGAATACTTCTACAACAGTTTGAGGAAATATTCTGGATTAACAGGTGACAAAATTAATCTTATATTGGATATGATGAGTCTTATTTTGGATCACAATTATATTGAATTTCAAGGAGAAACCTTTAGACAAACTAAGGGTGTGGCTATGGGTGCATCGTGTGCACCCATATTCGCAAATTTGGTTATGTTAGGTTGGGAGGATCAGTTTTTATTCCCCAGTGAATATTATAAGAATATGTTGTTATACACACGATTCCTGGATGACATGTTTATTGTATGGAAAGGTGAAATACATGTCATCCCAGACTTTATTAAATATATTAATTACACTACGGAATTTTTGAGTTTTACCCACACAATTGAAAAATGTGGTATAGTATACTTGGATACGTATATTAGCAATAATGGTGAAGGTTTTGTGTCAAAATTATACAGAAAACCAACCTTTTCAAATGATTACATACAATATGGGAGCTGCCATCCTCCTTACATGTTTAAAAATGTGGTAAAAGGCCAATGTGTGAGAGCAGCCCGAATGTCATCCACTAGTGAACTCATGACGCAAGAGCTAGATTATATTTTCCAACTTTTCAGCGAAAGAGGGTATCCCATTAGTATGCTTGAGGATGTAGTAAATTATGTTAAAACACAATGGGGGATTAAATATACACCTCTACTTGGGAAAGAAGGAATGTATACGAAGATGAATCAACCTTTTAATAGAAGAGTATGTGTTATTATGTACAATACCCACACTAATATAGTGAAGGAGATTTTACGTAGGCACTGGACATTTTTCACATATACAGAGGAAGTTGGAAAAATTGTTGGTTGTATACCTAGTATAGTATTAAAAACTGGGCACAATCTAAAGAAATTAACAGAAAGAAGTGATTGTATGAATAAAAAGCCCCAACATATGAGAAAGGGGACAACAAGATGTGGAACTTGTAGACAGTGCAAATACATTGATGTAGATAGAAGTATTAAATTGGATAATATAATGAAAAGTACATGCAAATTCAAACCAGGAAATTGTAACAGTCAAGGTGTGGTTTACCTAGCTATCTGTACATCATGTACAGCATACTATATAGGGAAAACAGAAAGAAAGTTAAAAACACGGATATATGAACACGTATACAAAATAAATAAAGGGGATGAGAAAAATGCGCTCAGTAAACATGTAAAGTCTAAAGGCAAAGATCACACGTTTAAATTTGCAATTATAGACCAAGTGAACAGTAGTGTAGGAAGTGGAAATTGGAAGGCACGACTTGGCACCTTGGAGAGTAAGTGGCAAATAGTACTTGATGCCACAACATACCCAGGGTTGAATGAATATATTAGTTTAAAACCCTTTCTTATTTTGGAATCATCGTAACTTCAAATATACACCCAATAGGTATTACTCTTTACACAACTTGCATAATTTTAAAGTTTTAAGGTTTTCTTAGGTATTTATAATAGTTATTCATGAACTCCATAAGATATTATACTGCATTTAATGCTTATGAGAGAATATTTTGCAATAAAATATATGATAAGATGTTGAGTTACTGGATGGCTAGGCTATCTTTTTTATAATCTTTTTTATAACTTTTTTCATATATCTTTTTTACAACTTTTTTATAAACTTTTTACTAACTTTTCTACAATTTTGCATTATTTTTTCACAATTATTAATTCCATTAAGTATACTTCTAGGCACATCAGTATATATATATTCCTTAATTTATTCATATTATATTATTATATATAAATTTTAGAACACGTTTTATATTAGATTGAACTTGTATGTGTTTTGATATTTTGTTATTTGTCATCAAGTAATAATGTAATACGATGTATTTTAATGTATGATACATACAGAATTAAGCTGTTAAAATACTTTAATGTTTTATTGATTGATTAATTGAATCAGTTTGGCACCATTTTTTGGTATATATTAACAAGATTTATGCTTTTTTTGGTGGTTCTGAAGAAGTCTGGCTAAGACAGATGAAAGCGCTTAACCTCTGATATTGGATTATTTGCTATCGTGTATACGTTTGTTTGTGAAATTAAATTGGATTATATTCAGCGAATCTGTGAAACAAGTGGATTCTTTATTCATCAGCTCTACATTGCTCGAGCTATTTGGTACTGTATCGGTATCTTTCTATATATTCATATAACAGTTTCCTTCTCACTTCTAATCATACAGTACTGGTCAGCACTGAGCATAAACTGTGTTACACCCTCAGAGTAGAACAAGAATTCACAATGTAATTATTAAATATGTACATGATATACATTTGTTCATGATAGGTAAATGGGAAGGTAGTGTAGTATCTAAGGGTTTAAATGCTAATGCATACATTAGCTCTGAAAAGCTGGGAGATGCTATATTTGTTTCTATTACAAGGCTCATTGTTTATATATTAATCTAAACTCTAGGGAATATATATAGTTAAAAATAAACAGTGCTTTTAAATGACAAAATAGAGCAGTAGGAAAAGTTGCAACATTACTTTCATGCTTTATTTGAAAACTTTTTTTTTTTTTATGACAGTTTGGCAGTTTCTAGTATGGGAAACGGGTATATGCTGATTCACATGTATAAAATGTTTTTTTTTTTTACTGAAACTCGGCTGTTTCCCGCCGAAAAAATAAGGGAGACAACTTTGAACATTCTGCTTACCTCGTGAAGTTCTCTCACGAGCTAATTATTCATTTGGAAAACTTTCTACAGTTTGTGGAATCATCTCTTCTCTCTCTCAACTCCCGCGACGATGTGAAGCAGCTGGATGACGTCATCACCATGCGACGAACATTTCCAGGAAGTGCAGAACTGTATTTTGACTGTAACTTGGTTTAACAGTCTTTTTTGTTTTAAATCAACTGTTATTTACTTAAAATGATCATTTATTTGGTCGATGACAAAATTACATATTACAATAACATAATATCTTCATCTTTTGTGACTTGAAGAAAGGATTACAGAACAGATAAAGGAAGAAAATGTAAAAAGAAAAGAGGTGAGAGAGGAGATGGTTATGAGATAACTGTGTGAGTATTA